>NW_023397197.1:1067162-1358515 GCF_011125445.2 Fundulus heteroclitus | reverse complement strand
TCATTATAACATAGTGGTAGTGGGCTCTCATTGGTGTCTGTGTGGAAGGCTCTTCCCAGCTACCACTGGGAGTCTGGAGGAGAATCTGTGCTTTTGTCTTAGGCTGATGAATGTCTGAGAATCATAACCAGCTTTACATGCTAAATGTGTAAAGTTAGATTCTAATGTGTAAAATAGCTGGAGGTATAACTTTATTATCGGGATTATGCTTTAATGTTAACTTCTAACCAGCAAACAGCAGAAACTGTAACATGTGGAATTTCTGTCAGCTCCACAGCTGCTACAGATAAATCTGTGCTTGACACGTTTAATGGGACATTTCAGATTAAGGATTAATTTTTAATCACTTATTGTGTGAAAATAACAATCACTGTAATGTATGTTTACTGCTTACATTTATTTATTACATTTAATAAAAATACATTCTTAATTCCAAAGGAACATTAAATGCTGCTATAATTGGAGCTTCTTCAATGAGCTGATTGGCTGCATGCAGGAAGGATCTTATGTAAATCTGAGCTCTAACAAGGCCTCACCAGCAGGTCTATAAAACATGGAACTGAACACTAGTCCAGACTTTTAGATAAAGTTTAAATAAACTGATAAAGCTTCCAGGATGGGAACATCTACAGATTCAGAATAGAAGAAGCAGTTACAGCAGTTAGATACAGCTCACCTCTCTGAGGATGCAGGTCCAGAAGATTTGAAGTCAATAGGAAGATCCTTTGATCTGTTGCTCTTAAAGGACACACAGCTGGGTTCTGGTTCTGGGTGTTGTTGAAATTTACGTATCAGTGTCTTAACACTGCAGTGAGAAAAAAAAAGTATGTTAACACATTTGGAGATTTAAAAAAAATTTTTTTCAAATACGACTGATCATTAAATAAAGAGCTGTGAGACACAACAGAACCAGACGAATCATAAACTTGATGTTCTAAATGGTTCCCATCAGAACCGGTCCAATCCTCCATCATGTTCCTGATCATTGATCCTCCTGAATAAAGTCCAGCCTTGTTTCTAGAGCAGAAAGAGCTGTTTCTGAGACAAACATGTTGATTAGAAATGACTGAGAGGACAGTTTGGTGATATTAGTGTTGAGCTCTGACATGGAGAAGAATCCTGAGTCCTTTTCACTCGGACCATCAAGGAGGTTCTGATGGAGCTTCATTAAGTCTTGGTGTTGTGTTTGTAACGTACTGAGGTGGAACCAAAGCTGATCCACTGCTGAGTCCAGAATAGAGGTTGTTCTAGACACCTGATCAATAATGAAGTGAAGCAGCTGATGCCCACTAGTCAGAACTGACAGTTTTCTCCATTTTAACCAGAATCACTGATTAAAATCATGATGTGATGAGTTGTCAGCTTCATTTATTCACACAATAGAAATTCATCTTGATTTGAATTTCAAACTGCTGATCTGGGTCGTATTCAGACAGAACATAAATATAAAGATTCTTCCATAAATGTCTGATCAGCCGTCCTTCTTTCTAGGATGAATAATGTTGAACACATGTTGGTCATCAAGATCCAGGAAATGTTCTGGAAGTTGGTGAGTTTTTCCAGATGTGTCCTGCTGGAACCCAGAGCTCTAAGCAACAGGCTGGTGTCACTCAGCTGGTTGTGCAACACTGACTTGCTGTTTGTCAGAACCCACTGGTACCATGCTGAGCTGCTCTGTTCAGTCTGGATGAAGCAGCAAAGAGGAACAGCAGCAGCTTCAGGACCACTTGGTCTCTTCTGGCCTGATATAGTGAGAACGCTGTGTGAAAAGGGCTCTGGACACTTAGAGATGCTGATCTCACCTCTGAGCGTGGCTCTGGCTCTCAGCTTCCCCACACAGAGTGGTTTTAGAGGGAGGGACTCCCTCCTCTCTGTCCTCACACTGATCCATGCTGCTGAATTCACATCCACATCAGCTCACACACACTTTCTACCTTCACCTGCAGAGGAAACACAAATCATTCATCTGCACATCAACTCTGATCATCCTTTACATCATTAGTGCTGGAAAAAGATCAGCTGCTCCTCCTCTGATTGGCTCTTCTTCTCTGCTTCATATCAGTGTCAGTTGAATGCAGTCAGACAGCAGTGAGAGGCAGAGGAAGCTGCCATCAGCTGCTGTACTTCTACTATCAGTCCACTAGATGGAGCCATGGAGCAACATTTCATCCACTCACACTGATTCACTCTGACTGAACATCAGCAACTATTTTATTTCACAATCATCAAACTCTACAAGTGGATTATCTGCTGCATCAAAGCTAAACTATTTAATAATCTGACTGAATCAAACACATTTTAACACTGATGTCATTTTATTTTGAAAGGACTCACAGGAAGCAGCAGGAAGCTGTTGTGTCTGACTTTGATGGGAGACCAGAGTTTTGATTTCTGCTCCAAATCTCTAGAAAAGCTTAGATCTTCATATCTTCTCCACTCAGACGTAGAAACATTCAGATCTCTGAAAAACATTTAAGTGTTTCCTTAATCAAAATTATGTTGACACATCTGACATGTTGTTTTTATTTATTGATTTATTCTTATTTATTCAGTGGAATATTTGGTTCCCTTGTTTGGTTAAGCTCTAGAGGACTCAGATCCACTTTTACTGGTTTTATTGTGACTATTAATAAACCGGACCTTTGACTGTTGGACCTCCTGAGTGATATAAGGAGCCGTAATCTGTCGAGTCAGCAGCAAACTGATTGGTTGTTAGAACCAGATGGACTCTGACCCGGCACACCCTCCATATAAAATACATTCACACTGTAAACATCAGCTGCTGGTGCTGAAGAAGAAGATTTGCTCACATTTACCAAAATGGAGCCAGAGCCAGAGAAGTGGAGCCACAGTGAAGTCCGGGCTTTATTGGACCTGTGAGCAGCAGGAGAAAAACAACATGAGGTTAAAACAATGGAGGCAAAAAGTGAGGCACCTGAAGCAGGATCATAAAGGTCAAAGGTCACAATAACCAGAGTGGATCAGATAGGAAGAGCAGTAAATGGTTTATTTCACTGAACTGGGTTCTGAGGCGTCAGCAGCTTTTAATCCCAAAGTCCAACAGAGATAAAGTGGAACCAGATGATTGGACCTGGATCCGTCTCTGATGTTCAGACTAGAAACTAGCTGCACATGAGGATGAAAACAGACTAAATCAGGGTTTACCACAGATGGTAGATGGACTTCTGTCAGCCTTTGTTAAAGGTCCAAACATCCAGAACCACAGCAGGTTCTAGTAGCTATGATCCAGTACAGTGAACTAACTGGTTCTGATGCTCTGCTGCTGTTCACTCATTTCTACATTCAGCCATTTCATCACTGGTCAACATTCACTTCTAGATGAACTGCTTCATTTCTTGGGTTCTGGTCCAAACTTTAGTCATTTAATCAGGATGTTTTATCCAGATAGTTCTAGAGCAGCATCCCGGACTCCTGGAAGGACTTCTGGGTTTAAAATAAGCTGCAACATTCAGCCAGGAGACCCGGTTCCTCCAGAATCATTGATTTTAGCCACAGTTTCTCTCTCTGCTCATTAAAATGATCAGAACTCAGTAATATCACAGTTTTTCTAACAGCAGATTAAACTCAGTCCCAAAGCTGATGATGCTTCTGTGTTAATAAACAGCAGCTCCATGGTCCACATGACTGGTACCGTTGGGTCCAAAGCATCAGGAAGATCTCTCAGCACCAAGAAAAGGGAACTACTTCCTGTTGACACCAGCTCAGACTCCTCTGCTTCATCAGCTGGAGCTGAAGTTCAGAACTTTGGATCAACAGGTTCTCAGAGTTCTGCTAGAAGGAGGACCAGAACATGTTGAGCTGTAGAGCAGATATGAGACCATGCCTCAGCCTCTGCTTCAGAACCGACCCACTAGATCTGGTCGGGTAGTTCAGTGTGAAGCAGCAGGCCTCTCCAGGTCCATTTCTCCATGCTGATCCCTTCCTGTGTCACTAACAGCATTAAAAAGCAAACTCACTTCTTTTAGTTTTTATGCAGAAATCAAAGCATCAGAAGATCCCAGCTGGTGACAGAGTTTAAGAAGGTGGACATCAGAGCCTTGGACCTGAAACTGGACCAGAACCAATAATATTAACTGGATCAGAACCAGCTTGAGCTCCAGATTCTCTGTGGTTTCATGAACAAAGATCTTTGTTTAATGAAACTTTAGTTTGAAACATGAATTTAAGGAAAACAATGTTCCCAACAAGTTCTTAAACTCCTCAGACTCTTCATTTAGGAAATAAAATACTAACTAATAATTGTCCCTCATGGGTCAAACACTGTGGAACAACAGACTGATCACTTTTAGCAGCAAATCAGCCTTTAAGTCTGATTACTGGAAATATTATTGTTTTATTCATAGATTTATTAGATCAATATTAAACTTCTGGATTATCTGACTTTTAATGCATTAAAATCTAAAATATTGATGAAAACTTTAAAGCTGTTAACATTTCCTGGTCTGGTTGGACCCACCTTCAGGTCTTCAGCTGTTCTTCAATCTGCTCTCTGAACAGCAGATATTTTACAGCTGCCATAAACAACAGGCTGGAGAAATATCAGAACCAGAACCTCAGAAGTTCTGCGTCAGTCACTGTGAATTTATCAAACCAACCATCGTTCTTAAAGGGACAGAAACACATTTTAAGACGATCCACAAAGTTTAAGGAGCTGCAGAACCTCTAAAGAGACGGTTCAGGTTTCAAGTGGACCTTTGTAACTTTAGCAGAACAGCAGCAGAACCTTTAGATCACATGTTTTTCTCAGAGTCCAGAGTTTCTGGTTGGAGGTTAAAAGGTGGTTTTAACTCAACATGAAGGACGTTCCTGTCTTTAAGCTCACAGATATTTAGATTTTAGACGGATCATCTGGAGCCGTGAAGCTCTGATTGGGTCGACAGAGTTCTGCTCATCTAAACATCACATCTGAACATCAGCTGTTCATCATGTTGTTTGGTTCCAGTTCATCAATAATCTAATAATCCTGTAGATTAGTCTTCAGACAGCAGAGATGAAACTTTGTGCTGAAATCAGAAGTGAACATGTTCTCCAGACATCAGAGAGCAGAAACAAAGAGGAAAGTTCCTCAAGACAAAGTTCTGGTAGGAAACAAAGCAAACTTACAGTTTGTTCAGACGGTCCAAAGTGCTGAAGAACAAGATCTGAAGCACTGAGACACAGGTGAGCTGCTACCTGGAAGGAGGCGGAGCTTCAGCTGTGATGGAGGTGGGACAGGTAGGAGGGCGGGGCAGCAGCAGGAGCAGCAGTGGAGTTCCTGGAAGCTTCAAGGTTCAAAGTTTCTTTCTTCTCTTCAAGGAGCAGTTTGGTTTGCAGCTGCCAGGAAGACATCAGGACAGAAAACAACAGTCACTAAACACCAGCTTCATCTGCTGGTTCTCCTGCAGAACGCTGAGAGCTGCTGGAAGCGGCTGCTTCTCCATGGTGGCAGTGTGTAGCTGCGTCCTGAATGATCCAGTAGTTTAGCTGCACATCTTCAGCTTGCAGCTGGTTCTGGTGTTTAACAGGAAGTGAGCCGTGCCGGCAGCTCAGAGAAAACCTTCCAGCAGATTCATTCAGATCAGGTCCACATTAAAACAAGGCAGCTCCCAGTCAGAGTGCTGCAGCTTCTGCTTGATGCTTTGTGTGCACGCTGCTTTCTGCACACAGCATCAATGTGGGCTTCAGAGGTTCTGTCCGTCTGGGTCCAGAGGTGTTTCTCCAGCTTCACTCCTTCAACAGACGCATTCTTCCTGAAAACAGAGGAGGACAGTCGGCTTCTTCCTCACATCACTCACAGCTCTTTAGTTTTCACCACATTGATGTTTAAAAAGGAGGAACTGCTCCATCTGACACCTTCCTCCACCAGGAGACCCGGTTCTGATGGATCACTGCTGGGAACGGACACAAGGACAGAACCTCCTGCAGGTCCAATAATGTAGCAGCCTCTGCCATGGCTTTGACCATCATTAGTGTAGAAAACAAAGAACAGAGGAGAAACCACTGTTAAAAAGTCTCAGAGTTAAAAAGTCCATCAGCCACCAGATCAGAACAGAGTCCAAGTTCTAGAGGTTCTGGAAGCTGTCTGCTAAAATGTGGAGCTGGATGGGATTAAAAGCAGAAGAGAAGTCCATAAAAAGGGAACCAACAAGGTCCTCTGCTTCCTCCAGATGTTTCAGAGCAGCTTTCAAAGTGTCCCTGTCTCACCATCCAGTCCTCGACCCGTCCTGGAAGCAAACTGCAGGAGGTCCAAACTGTCCTGACCCGGTTCCATCAGGTCCTCCTTCAGCAGCTTTTCTAATGCCTTCAGAACCAGAGAGCTGAGAGGTTCTGGACTGAAGACAGCGAGTGTCTCTGAGCTTTAGATCTTAGCTCAGGGAACAATTACTGAGGGGGAGTGGTGGCCCAGGTAGTTAGAGCAGAACTCTTGGTTCTGATAAGGCTGCTAGAACCTGGAGCAAACCTGAGCAGTACCCTTAACCCCTGATTGTTCACTGGGTTCTGGAAAAGCTGCCCGCTGCTCCCTAAGGGATGGTTAAATGCAGAAGACAGATTTCATTGTAAAATTGTAACTTCAAATAAAGATTTCTTCTTCTTCTGAACTGGACCAGGTTCTGCTGCAAAGCCGACTGAAAGGTCCAACTAAAAATGTCTGCTAGCTACAAAGAACCATTTTCCACACATTTCCTCGGGTCCCATCTGGACCAGGACTTTTCCTTTCTTTGACTCCTTGGAAAGGTTCCAACTCTATACACTTATTAATGGACCGGTTCTGTTCAGGGTCCAAATCAAAGTTTAGGAAAACAAACATCTCCTCATCAGAATAATGAACATTAAAATGATTCATTGAACATTGGAGACGTTAGAAAGGTCCAGATTGATTCTCCCATTCAAGGAGTGGTTCTGGTTCTTTGGCTGCATCTCCATCATGTTCTTCTCACCATCCCATCCAGAACCGGACCTGTTGGTGTTCAGCAAACACTCAGCTTTGTCCTCATATCTGGACTTTGGAAGGTGAAGCTCCTTTTGGCCCATTTCCACAGTTCCCTGTAGAGCGTCATGTCCTCCTGGATGAAACAGAGATTTCTCTGGTCATTGTGGTTCTGACCCGTTTGGTGAGCCAAACTTCATTATTTGGAGAAGTGAGGATGGATTCCTGGAGGAAGACCATCTCCTCACAGAACCAGACGTCTGCAGATCCGGTTTCTGTCCCTTCACCAAGATCCACAGTGAGATGTTTAAAACCATCCCAGTCAGTGGAAGAGAAGCGGTTCTGGAGACACGGAGTGGACTCCTCCATGAGGTCCAGAACTGTTCTTCAGGTCAGCAAGAACCCAAAAAGATTAGAGAGGCAGTCTGTGCTCCCAGAACAAGTTTAGAACCAAAGGAGTCTCCAACTAGAACTGTTTTTGACTAAATGTCCCAATTCTGCCAAAAAAACACAAAAGCTGAGAAGAAATTGTGAAAGAAAGAAGAAATAATTGATGTCTTGATATAATCAATCAAAAATGAACTATTTAAAGATCCAGATTCAAAGAATCTATATAAACTGAGCCGTTGACATCTGGCCAAACTGTCTCAGTTGTTCCTGCAGCAGCGTCCAGACACTCCCGTCTCCTCCCTGCAGCTGAACACCTGACCCAGATAATGAGCTGCTGGAAGTCTGAAAGTCTGCTAACAGAGACAGAGACAAGATGGCCGCCTGGACAGAAGGGTTTGTTAGAGCTGCTGTGGAATGTGCCTCTAGTTAATGTCGTCTGACTTTCTTCACCTCTGCTAAACCTAAGTTTTACTAACCTGATCATGACTTAGGTACAAAGAAAGCAAGAAAAGAGCCAAAGCCCAGAAGAAGACACAAAGAAAGAGAAAAGCTCAGCTACAAGGACCATGACTATGCATCAGACATGGAGACTGGAAGAGGCGGAGGAGGGAATCGTGTTCTCCACCATACGGCACAATTGATTCAAACTCCTTCCAAGGAGCTCATGCTCACAAAATAACGACACAAAACACAACAATGGAGAATCTACTGGAAGCCATTCAAGCTTTCCACCTGAGATTTGACCCTCAGGATGAAAAGATGGCCGACATGAAGACAAAGCTGAGCCAAAACACGGTCATGATCAGTAGTCTGGCCAAGGCTCTAGAGTTTAATGCTGCTGAAGTGAAAGATTGTAAGGAGAAGATGGCTGTTATGGAGTCGGAGGTGTCAGTTCTACCAAAGGAAGTCAATGAGCTCCAAGTTAACTGGAGAGAACTGGATGGTTCTGAACCAAGATGGAAGCTGAGGATCAGAGGGATGAAGGAGACGATGGGGGAAAACATTCAGCAGGACGTGGTTCACCTCCTGGGGAAGATTGTTGCAGAATGGGCTGAGAGGATGGATGAATACGTTGATACGGTTCATGGGCTGGGGAAGAAGGAGGAGAAGCCAACCCGCCAGATTATTCTACAGTTTACCAAACGGCAGCATAGAGACGGCAAAAGGAAAATGACTAAAACGTCTCCGCTTTGGGAGTCCACTGGTGTCCGTTTTCCAGAAGATCTGATGAAGGAGGAGCGGCTGGAGAGAGAAACTGTGGCCCCAGATTCTTCAGGCGAGGAAGGCAGGGGACCGGGCCTTCTACCACGGCCCGTTAGGATCCATAAACGGGCGACCCATTTATGCCAAGGACTAAAAGATTTAAAGGTGTTTTCTAAACATGCTGCTGAAGATAGTTTTACAATAAGGCTGTCATTTGTTTTGGTTTAGAAACTAGAGGGATATACACCCTATTCCTTTTCTACCTAAAATAGGAACAAAGTTATTAGCTTTACTTTTTCCAAACAGCTGTTTTTTGGTGTGTTCTGATATTTTCTTAAGCTGTTATTGTTCAAACAGCGTTGCTGATGCTTAAAACAAATCTGTCTTTTATTTCTCTGAATGCAAGAGGACTCAGGGACAATGTGAAAAGGAAAGCATTATTTTTATTTTGTAAAGGACAAGGAGCAAACTGCACTTTTCTGCAGGAAACTCACTCATGTGACACAGACGCCACCTAGTGGTCAAAGCAGTGGAGAAAGGATGTTGTTGAGCCTCGGTTCTAAAGGTTCTAAAGGTTCTAAAGGTTCTGGAGGTGGAGCGTCTGTTTAATAGATGTCCTGGAAAGGTTGTTGCCTCCAGAGTTGATGAGCTCAGTCACTGGATGGTAGTTCTGGTAAATGTTGAAGGATATTTTGTTATAATGGGGGAGTGGTGGCCTAGTGGTTAGAGCATTGTGTTCCAGAGGTTCTGGGTTCAATTCCCACAGACTGCCACTCTGGGTCCCTGAGCAAGACCCTTAACCCCAGATTTCTCCCTGGATGCTGTGATAGCTGCTCACTGCTCCCTAAGGAATTAAATGCAGAGAACAAATTTCATTGGAATGTATGTTACAATAAAGATTATTATTAAATATTTATGGATATGCCAACACTAATCAGAATAAGTTGCTAATGTTAAAGCTAACGGATGTTATTTCTGAATATAAGGAAATTTACTCTTCAGGTTTAATTGTGGTAGGTGGTGATTATAACCTGACAGCAGATGACTGCTGATTTATTCAGGAAATCTGAAATGACTGAAGATGACAGACTTAATGAAATTAACTCAAAGAATTTCACATGTATTGTTTTCTAGATTTATGTGGAGGTAAATGTTCTTCATCCAAACACTGACTTCTACAGCCAATCACTTTACTACCTTTGGAACACAGAGAAATGACTTTTAAAAGTCACAGCTGCTTCTTTGATGAAGTTATCTCAGTAATATGTTCATAGGAAACTCTCCTGAAGTAATCCCTGGGGATTTTCCCTCACCACATCATCATTATCATCATTATCTTTTTTACAGTGTATTCTAATTACTGATATATCTATAACAACGGCACATAAAACAGTTGAACACAAATCGCTTCATTTCACATATTCCACTAAAACAGTACATCCAATAACATCCAATTAAAGGTAATATTATTATTATTTCATTTTAAAACCCTTGATGATCTGCTTTCCTTCAATGACTGTTAGACCTGTATTTTTACTTTATGCTCTAAAACTAAGTCAGTTCACAGATTCCCAACGTTCTGAATAAGCATTGTTACTGAGGTACAGGTATACAAATGACTAAATAATTACAAATGCTGATGCGAGTGAGCAATCAGGCCTTCATCTGACTTAGTAGCTGACTAAGCTGGCATTTAGTTACCTGCAGACAATCTGAAAGCCGTCTACTGTTTTCATGCTGCAGATCCTGCTGAGGATTAGCTGAATATAGCATGATCACACGTCCATTATGACACCATGAAATGCTCCACATGCTGAGGATTCAGTTACTAAACGGCAGAAAATCAGCAGCAAACAATACATTTACTCAGCCAGTTTGTAACTGGAGGCTCTGGCTGCTTTTACCATAGAACACAAGGAGCAGTTGTTCCATGAATCAAAGTCTACAATGGCAGAAAATAGGTAACATCACCTTTATGGTTCCATGTGTTCCATCCACTAAGATCAGCTCCATGTTCAGAGGTCACACTACCACATCTTCATAGAAAACAAGCTTCCATCCTTTTCTGTTGCTGCTATGTGTTAAACTACAGGATCATTGTTATCTGTCAACATCCAGATCATATTTATAATGAAGCAATGCAGTTTGCAGACAATCCCAATGAAGTGTGACAGAGTTTGTGAAAACCAAATGATCTGCTGAAGCTAGATGTGGCCAGCAAGGCAACAGGGATGCAGCTACGCTGTTTTTCTCTGCCCACATCATCCAACCTATTGCTGGGACATTTACAGTAAAGCTTAACACTTCAGGGCCAACCTAAAAACCTGCCTTTGTTACACATGCAGAGAATCTTTATTACTACATATAGACCAACATTTTAAGCTCTGCTCATTTTGAAGAAGATTCTTGACATTCTTTGGAAGAGTTAAATGTGATAGTGATGTGTGTTTGAAATGTGAAATAAATGCAGTTTATGTAAATAGTAAATGGTTTCATATTTATGAAGGTGTGCTGTGAATCCTTGAATAAATAGCTTTTTACCTCTTCATGCACCTTTTAAATTCTTTTTTGTCTGGGCCATCTTTTCAACTACCTTAGTGATTTCAACCAGATGTTGACAGTGAACACCTCATGCGTATACGGAGCTCTAGAATGATTCCAGTTGCTTTATGTCGTTGCCGTTGCTCTCTCTAGCTGCCCTTTTGTCTTCTAATGCTCCAGTTTAGTTCAACTCTGGCTAGATTTCACCGTGTTAACTCCAAACTTGTTGCAGTCCGCCCTCATCATTCTTCCTTCAGCCAAGATGCGGCTGACACTCATGTTTGTGTGGAAGCAGAATAATAATCAAATAATAAGAAGAAGCTGCTGCATATGTCTCTATGCTTGCATCCAAAGCCTTGAGTGAAGGCGTATCATGAAGGGGAGAAGTTGCCAGGTTCCATATTTCATAAACTGTTTCTGTTGGGACTCAACTGGATGGCGTAATGCCCAAAGCTTCTGACCACAGATGTGCTTAATGCCACAATTTCTGCCATGCAGTGAGAGGCGTTTTAGTACCAAATGTTTCCCTCCTACATGCACTCTGGACTGGAAACACTGAGAGCTACTTTTTAGGATCTGATTGAATGTGACTTTGTAAAGAGCCTTGAGATGACGTGTTGTGAACTGCCGCTATAGAAATAAAATCTAATTGAAGTGAAAACATTTTAGTGTGGTTATTGTGGAGCATTACCTGATCACTGCTTGTTCCACAGGCTAAAAAAACATTCTTTGGGGATTTAACAGGACATGAAGTTTCTTTTTCTTTGTCCCTATGTAACTATAAATGTCATCAAATAGTCGGCTTTTATCACTTCCATGCGTTTCATATTCCACATGACATAAATGTCTTAATGTGGGCGTGGCCAGCAGATTTTGTAGCATCTCCCTAAACAGAGCTTAGACACTGAAACAAGGTTTACCACTTTGCAATATACTCTAGTTGCATATTCTATATATTAGCTCTACATGGCAATATTTAGCCCTAAAATCCCTGCCTGGTCCTACCTGATGCCGTCAGTATTTGTTCACCCAGAGCAACTCTTTCCTTTTCCATGTTCTTTTTGATGTAGAAAAGCTGATGGCTGGAATATTTGGAAAAGCTTTCCTCACTTCCCTTGTAATCCAAAAAAAGGCAGAATATTAATTTTGTTTTATTTGTAATATTCAATAGTTTGTTTCTGTTGTAGTTCCATATTTCTGCCAGCAGGGAGCGTATTCACAACTACAAGCTCTACGCGCTTCTTCTTTTGTCTTTTTTCTCTTTGCGCTGATGCCGTTACTGCAGTTTAGAGAGAGTTAGAACAGGAGGCGTCAATATAACTAGTTACTAAGTAAATACTGATTAAAACTGTGTTATATCTTGAGTTATTGATCCCAGGAGATTATCTGCACCTGCCAGGAGGGTTTTTGGTTGCGGGACATCACCGTGTTGTTGTGTTTTGTCGAGTGAAAACTGCGGTGAGTAATGATGATTAGCGCTTAGCATAGCATGCTAACTACTGCTGATTCTGGCTGATTGCTCACTGATTTCATGGAGAAAGTATCTTTGTTATGTTGTTATGCTTGGAGACGATGTTTAAAACCAGCTGGAGACAGATGAAGGTATATGAGTGAATTGAGGATGTAAAAAATTGTGTTTTGTGTAAATTATCTGTGTTAATTGAGCTATTGCTGCATGTGATTTGTACTATTACTATATGCCAACTAATGCTATATAGTTAGCGAGCTGGTTTTATGAACTAAAACAAGCAACAGTGTGCTTTTGAGTTATTGAGAGACAGTAATTTAATGAATGATTAACAAATCAAATGTGATTTAAAATAATTCATATACACCATTTTGTGTGTGTGGGCTGTTTAAAAATTAATTTTATAGCTTTATGTGATACTTTGTCAATTTGAATGGTTCACGTTCATTGATTTAAGATTAAAAAGAGGATAAATACTGAACAGTTGATTTGGGTAAATGTATAAAAAGAGAAAGAGATTAATGTAAAAGCTGCTGCTCTATGCAGGTTGTTTTTTTTGTATGAGTCGGTTTTGATCACTGATCTCTATTATACACTGGAGTGCTAATAGCCGCTGTCAGAGCCATACAGTGTTGCCAACTCCTCAGTAAGGAAAGTAGCTATTGGCTGTGCTAAAAGTCGCTAGAAGTCGCTGAATGACATCGCCTAATTTGCATAATGTACCACATGATGTGATGTGCATGTTATTGACGCTGTGGGAGAAATAACGTTTCTCCCACAATAAGTAAAAACACTCAGAACATATATAGAGCTACTTTTTTCTGTCCATTAATGTTTATTTATTTATTATTATTATTTTTTATTTATTTTTATTTTTTATTGATGTTTATTTTATTACAATACTAACCCTCCTCCTTTACCCGGGTTTGAGACTGGCAAAATGAACCATAAAGAGACATTATGGCGGAGTTACAAAAAAAAAAGTTAAACTTTTGTTTAATGTTTTCTTTTTTCCTCTTGTGGTCCACCAAGGAGCCTACAAATCACGGTAAAACACGAACATGTGGTTGTGTGAATGAAATGCCGGGTATTTATTTAGGATAAAATATTTCAAATTCAGTTATTTATGATCAACCTGTGCCGTCAATCCCGGCGCATGCGCGCTTCATTTGCAGTCTGGACGCTGAGGGTAAACATGCTGTGGCTCTGACTGCAGCGCTGAGAGGGACTCCTGCGGGAGAACGGGGTTGGGACGGGGGAGGCGCCCCACGGCAGCACGTGCCGCTGGAGGACAAGAGTATGGAGCGATACGTGCTTTCACCTAAGAGTCTCCAAAAGTCGCTAGATTTGTCGCTAGTCGCTTTTTTGAAAAAGAGTCGCTGGAAGGGGTCTGAAAAGTCGCTAAATATAGCAACAAAGTCGCTGAGTTGGCAACACTGGAGCCATAGAGAGAAGGAGTTGCGACACTCCCATTGGACTCCGTTGTACGCCTTTTGCCGCCTACTTCCGGGGTATGCAGCCTCGCGTAGTTCCAAAAAGCCATTCTATGGCGTTGGACATCATTCACTTCCATTGCTGACTGTCGAGTAACTTCTGAGGTAAGTTGATTAAATAGCTACCTGTTTTGAATTGTCAACTGTCTATATTGTATCAGAAGTCCTTTATGATGCATATACTGATCTTTTGTTGTATGTACACAGCATAATTATATATATTTCTTTTATCTTTGTAGACGACCGATTGCCTGCTAGTTTGTTAGCTTGACTTGCCTTCTGTGAAGGTAACGTTATATCCAGGGGTAAATTGATTAAATAGCTACCTATTTTGAACTGTCAACTGTCTATATTTTATCAGAAGTCCTTTATGATGCATATACTGATCTTTATTTGTATGTACACAGCGTATTTATATATATGTTTTATCTTGGTAGACCACCGATTGCCTGCTAGTTTGTTAGCTTGACTTCGCCCTCTGTAGAGGTAGCACTAACGTTATATCCAGGCATAAATTGATTAAATAGCTACCTCTTTTGAATTGTCAACTCTGTACATTATATAAATAGGCCTTTATGGTGCATATGCTTATATTTATTTGTATTTGCACAGTGCAATTTATATATATATCTTAATTGCGCTGCACTTACCTATAGACCCAAACATATAAGCATAATGCTTTTGATAATATGTGAATGGCTTAATCTTAAAATTATATTCTTAACATGATCATGTTTCACGTTGTGGTCTGCGGGTGACCACTTATCAGAAGTGAGCTAGCTGCTAGGCGAATGCTGAATGGACCACGGCAGACCTAACGCTACCACGAAGGTAAGCTAATGGCTGAATCGGAATTTATAAGCAAAATCACGGTAATCAATAATACAGCCCAGTCACGGTAAAATGAAAATCATGAGACATCTGTCATCACATGAATCATATGGAAAAGAAAACTTAAGTTAGAGCCGTTCTAGCCTTTCCATACGAACATGAACATAAGCTTTTCCCTCCAAAAATGTAAAACATATAAGTAATATACAGCTTTTCGTTGTCACCCTGCCTCTCAAAATGGAAAACTGACATTAACAAATATGTAATCATGCAGCCAGCGTATGTTTTGGAACTATAGCGGTTTACACGAACCACGTGACTGCCCTGGCGGTGACATCAAAGAGTGTCGCAACTCTTTCTCTCTATGGCTCTGGCCACTGTTAGAACGAGTCGCTGTGAAGCCACCAGCCGCCATATTGGTACTCCCTATTTTCCTCCAGTAACTAGGGAATATGTGCGTAATGCATCGAATAACGAGGATTTTCTCATGTTCAGGGGGGGCTTAAAACTTTTAAAATGTCAAATGCCATATACTTTTATGTTATGTTCTAAAACCTTTAAGTACTGAGAAAGTCATTAATAAATGTCACTACACTGAAAAATAAAATCAAATGTTATTGTGTGTAGTTTAGTGCTAGAAATCACATTTCTTTATGGAACAAATTTAGTTTTAATAAAAGCTAAATTATTAAATGTGTTTATGGGGATTATCTGTATTTATGGGGCTGCAGGTTCTGGTCCTGCTGGGCTCCAAGTCTGAGCTTCTGCTGCAGCCACAGCATCTTCTCCATCCGCATCCTGAGAGTGGAGGACGGCGAGCCGCCACCAGTCCACGCCGTCAGCGCGTGAGTAGCCGGCGCCACCTCAGCGTCTCTGAGCGTCTGCTGTGCTAACGGTGTTAACGTCCCGCAGGTTGTGTCTGTGCGACCTGGCAGGCTCTGAGCGCAGCTCCAGGACCCAGAACAAAGGAGAGGACCTGAAGGAGGCTGGAAACATCAACGCCTCGCTGCTCATTCTGGGCAAATGCATCAAGGCTCTGCAGCACAACCAGCACACCAGGTAGGACCTTCATGGTTCTGGGAACCAGTTCTGGTCCTGGAGCGTCCTGAGTGACCCGCTGTCTGCTGCCTCCAGGCTCCTGCAGCACGTTCCATTAAGGGAGAGCAAGCTGACCCACTACCTGCAGGGCTTCTTCTGCAGCAGCAGCAAGGCCTGCATGGTGGTCAACGTCAGCCAGTGTGCCTCCATGTACGACGAGACCCTCAACGTCCTCAAGTTGTTGAGCCTTAAGTTCTGATATCCAATTAGAACATCAGTTCACTCCGAAACATTTAGCACTGCTGTCTTTGTAAAATGAACTGAACAGCAATCTAATCACAACGGGGAAGCAGCCATTATGTGTTTGACTCAGACGATTCATCAGCCTACCTTCCCTAAGATCACCGCTGCATGACTGAAGAACTTCCCCTGGAGCCGCAGCACCAGAGCGCTCTGAGGTCTCGGTAGAGCCGCTTGATGTAGTCAGGATCCAGCAGAGTGAACGCTGGACTTGCTTTGGCTTGAACGGACATCAGCCTCCATGAATACCAGGTCATCCATGTTGCTGTTCATTAACACCGTGCTAACTTTTCCACTGTGGAGGCTCGCCTTGGTACATTCACATAGCAGAGCCGTCCGCACCAAGTGACGACCCAAGATGGTTTAAAATGTCCTGGTAAGTTCTAAGAGGCCACTTCTTCATGTCATCCTCTCAGTCATGAATAGTTTAAGGCTGCGGCGCTGACCTGCCACTTCCATCGCTCTGCAATTATTGGAAATATTGCTGCAACAGTTTATCATTTCAGTCAAGCTAATGTTATTTGGCCGAGGGAAGCGCTGAAACGGAAGTGGAGCACAAAAAAAACAGAAGTTGGACCCAGAGTTACTTCCGTGTTCAAAAATAAGGTGGATAGAACAGAGAGAAATGTGAAAGGTAGTTTGTTGGCTTTGTTTCAGGTGGAGGTTGTGATCTCCAGGCTCCTCCCCGTCGTTCCTCCTGCTTCCTGCAGCAGGAAGACGCTGCAGAGCAGCAGCAGCTCCCTGAGCGGCTGGGAAGCCAGTCTGGAAGACCTTCAGGTGGGAAGGAGTCGCCTTTAGCCGTGTAGCTGCTGACGTCTCAGTCATCCCTGATATCTAAAACATCCGTCCAGCAGGGTGAAGACCAAGACTCCAGTCTGATGGAGGACAGCATGGAGGAGACGGCTGACAAGGTGAAGAAGTCGTCATTAATAAGAGGCTTCACCAGGTCAGTGGTTTTAGCTGCTCCACATTTCTCCTGACATGAATCCACCTGCTGGGTTTCCTGCTGGAGGCGGCGCCACGTTTACCTTCATTCTGACGTCAGAACCGCAGCTTCGTCCCTCCTCCTCTTCATCAGCTGCTGCTGCAGATTTTTGCAGGAAACCAAGCAGCTTGTGGTCGGGTCTGCATGTCCAGGTCCCAGCCTCTGATATTGAATTTACTCCTTAATTATTTACTTAGTTATAATGATGAGAATAGCAACAATAATAAAAACGAGAACAAATCGTATTTAAACTCCATCCCAGTTTTCTCTGGCGATGGATTAAAGCTCCAAACGCAGCTTTGATGTTTGATTCTGTTGCTGCTCGGTTGGAGAAAACAGGAAGAACGATCGTTTTAGTTTAAAATCAAGTTTGACTGTCAAAATAATTTCTTGTTTAAAGGAAGCGGTCCAATAAAAGCCCGTCTCTAGTTCCTAGGCTGTTCCTGCTGGACCCGATGGATGAAAAGAGATTTTGGACCTGACCTTGAACCTTGACCTTTGGCCTCAGACTTCCCTGACCTGATGAGACCGTCAGAGAGCAGTTCTGACGTAACGGCGTCTCTCCTCAGGTCCGACCCGTTTCTCACTGCCGTCTCTTGTCTCCTGTGGGTTCTGCAGAGGCAGGTGGCGCTGTTGGAGCAGCTGAAGAAGGAGCGAGCGGAGAACCTGCTCCTGGAGGCCCGCGTCAGAGAGGAGGTCGGCCAGGAGTTCTCTGAGCTGTTCTCTGACGTGCAGAAAGACTTCAAGTGAGACGCTCCTTCCCCTATTTTTAGAACCGGTCTAGAAAGAGATGATTAACCGGACCTGTGAGATATTAGTGGTTCTGAAAGTGAAGGCCCAGCTGGAGGAGCTGCAGCAGAACCGGGCCCCCAGAACCGCTCCGAGGGAGATGAGCTCCTGGTAAGATCTGGTTTCTGATGGATGCTCTGCAGGTTCTGGATGTTCAGGGTTTAATTATCATCGTCACAGGAGGCTGAGCTCCTCCAGGAGAAGGCAAGGAGAGCAGAGACGCTCGCTGCTCTGGAGTACCAGACGGCGGGGAAAGAGGAGGCGCTGGCCTCTCTGCAGGCGGAGCGAGGAGCCAGAGAGGAGGCCACCGCCGCTCTGGAGGAGCTGAGGCTGCTGCTAGGGAGGTCCTGACCCAGGAGGTCCAACATCAGCAAGAAGAGCAGGAGGTAGGCGAGGTGTGGCTTTAGTCTCAGACCACAGCTTCAGGGTTCTGGAGGATTCTGGTCGCTCCACATGGAGTTCAGTTAAACTGGTTGGTTCTGTGGTTCTGATCCGGGTTTAAAACCTTCAGGCTGAGCTTAAACCAAGCTTTGTTAAAGAAAGATGGCCTCCAGAACCTCTGATGTTCTGCTGTTGACCCGTAAATGGAGGCTCAGCTTCAGGTCCGGTTTCCTCCTGCTCAGCACCGACTACTTCACATCGGGTCCTGATGGTCCGACTCACGTTTTAAGAGGGTGACAGCTGCAGAATAAACTAAGATTATAGCTACATCTCCTGTTTTCTGTGTTTCTGCCCACAGACCAACCAGAACCAGAGTTCTGATCCTGTGGCTGAGGAACCAAGCAGTGGAACCAGAGCCTCACACCCAGAACCGAGGATGACCAGAGCGTCGCTCAGCAGCCGGGTGAGCTCAGCCTGTTTGACCCGGTGTAGGAGAAACGGTACCCTAAACCATCCATGTCTGTGACAATGACGCCACCTCTGACCTCTCAGGGCTCGTCTGGCTTCCTGTCAGTTCTGGAGTCCTCTGAGATCTCCACGGAGGGCGGCAGAACCAGCCGGTTCCCCCGACCCGAGCTTGAGATCTCCTTCAGCCCCCTGCAGCCCAACCGCATGGCGCTGAGGCGGCAGGGCGAGCAGAACCCCGTCACAGTCAAGATCTCACGCTCGGCACGCAAGAGGAAGAGCGGCGAGATGGAGAAGGTAGGCGGCCGACCCAAACCCAGATGGAGAAGGTAGGCGGGCCCGACCCAAACCCAGATGGAGAAGGTAGGCGGGCCCGACCCAAACCCAGATGAAGAAGGTAGGCGGGCCTACCCGAACCCAGATGGAGAAGGTAGGCGGGCCCGACCCAAACCCAGATGAAGAAGGTAGGCGGGCCGACCCGAACCCAGATGGAGAAGGTAGGCGGGCCTGACCCAAACCCAGATGGAGAAGGTAGGCGGGCCCGACCCAAACCCAGATGGAAAAGGTAGGCGGGCCCGACCCAAACCCAGATGAAGAAGGTAGGCGGGCCGACCCGAACCCAGATGGAGAAGGTAGGCGGGCCTGACCCAAACCCAGATGGAGAAGGTAGGCGGGCCGACCCAATTCAGATGGAGACTGAAGGAGGGACGGTACATGAAGGTCGCTGTGAGAAACCATTGATCCACAGGAAGCTGCTGCTCTGCTGTGACTAGTTCAGACCAGCAGCAGAGCAGACGGTCCGGTTCTGAGCAGCAGGTCCGGTCAGGTGTCTGCAGAACATGTTGGTTCTCTGGAGACCCGGGTAGCTGCCAGTCCACAGCTTCCTGTTTCAGATCCTCATTCAGGTATCTGTCAGTGTCCCGACTTCCTGGTTCTGTTTGGTTCTTCCTACTAGAGAAAAAGGTTCTGGGTTCTGAGCGGCGGACCTGAACCCGGACTAGACCCGGTCTGTAGATTTAGGAGTAACCACAGATGGTGAGGTGCAATAAATCACACAAAAACATTTATCAGGAGACCTTTTCTCTTCACAAAGCCTTGCTCTGTAACATAGAAGAGAAAGTTTAGTAATCTGAAAAACACTTTAATATCTGAATAAACTCAAACCTTAAAACATTTTTAATAGTAATGAGTAAATATGTAATAAATGCGATGAATATGGTAAATAAAATAAAACGTGGAGAATAATGAAAATAATTCTAACAGGAAACCAGGTTAGTTTGCACACACAGATGCCAAATTCCTGTAATTCTGTAGTTTTGTATTTCAGAATAAAAAGGAGCTGCTGTTAAATTAAGAATTAATTTTAAATTAAAAATGTTCTTAAGAATTAAATTATTTCTTAAGAGAACAAACAGATCCGTCTGAGCGCCTCTCTGAGCTGTTGGGAGAAAGACGAGCAGCACCAGTTGCTTTTCCTTCCAGCTGATAATTGTACCAATAACTGAACCACATTAGCTGCCTGTCAGTTATTTAGTGTTTTTTATTAAACCTTTATGTATCCTGGGGAGAGACCTGGGGTCTGTTCTTCGTACGTTGCTTAAAACATCCAAGATCAAATGACACATCCAAGATGATTTCATCCGGCTAATTGGGTTCTTCGAACACACCTGTTGTTTACGATTAGTATCACTGGATTGAGTTATCTGAGATAACTGCGCGTTCATGCATTCGTTTAAAAGGGGAAATGTATCGATAGTAGAAACATTGATCAGCAACGCTGCTATTGGCTGTTCAGTTGGCCAAAGAACGCCCACAGTTTTTCTCCCAAGCAGAACACCAGCTTGGAAGGTTATGCCGAATTTGTGTCATTAATTAAAACGAACACCTCAAAGTCTGTTAAAGCCAGGAGAGAGGGCTGGCAAAAAGTAGCAGACAAATTAATGCGTAAATACTGTCCATGGAAGATGTTTCTATCACTTTCTATATTATGTATTTTTTGCATTTTAATTTCATATTTACTTTTACTTTGTTCTTTTTGTCATGGTGCAGCCTTGCCTGCTGCACCATGGACATTTCATGGCACTCTCCACCTTCCATACAGCTCCTGATTCCATGCTCAGTAATCATCTACACCTGTCAGTCACTAATTAGCCAGTACGCAGCACACCTGTCAGCCTCCCTATTTAAGCTCCCTGCATTCAGTCCTCCCCTGTCAGTTCGTTCTGTTGGTTTCTGTTTACTCTTGTGGGTTTTGCTCTTTGCTGCTCACCTCATCTTGTTCTCATCCAGCCTGAGTTCTCCGCCCATCTGCTGTGACTCTGGTCCTGCTCTCACTCCAGTCATGCAAGTATTCATCCAGTCTTGCTGTTGATCAAGTTCCGGTTCTCAAGCCTCCATGCTGCTGTGCTGCTGGTCCAGCTATCTTCATGCTCCGGCTCCGTTCTGCTCGCCAGCTCCAGCCATTTACAGCTCCAGCCTGGTCTGAACTCTGGTCATCTTCCTCCACAATTCATCATCTTCAATAAACTCTCTTTTTAACTGTACTCTGTGTGTGGTTACGTTCGGGTTCATCTAAAAACATGACAGAACGAACTGACCATTTGAACCCGAAACCCGCACAGAGTTTCACTGCAGGAACCGGCAAAATGGATCCTGCTCTGTTCCCGGATAGCAGCGCAGCGGAGCACATTCTCCAGGAGAACGCGGGTCTCCTCATGGAACAGGTTCGAGGTTGTCTGGATATGATCGCAATGCTCAGTCCACCTTCGAGGCGAGTAAGTGCAGTGGCTCAGGTGCGGAACATGCTGAAGAGTAAAACAGAGCTCTTACCATATTTTGAATTCTCGGGGGTGTACGAAGAGCTCGACTGGAATCAACGGGCTGCAGTTGCCCAGCTCTTCAGCAGGCCACTTCCACCCAGACCTCGGCCCTCTAGCCTGTCCGTCTCGGCAGCTGTTTTTGGCGCTGCTGATTCAGCCTCCTCCACGTCAGCGGCCCCTGCTGCACCTGTTGCTGAAGCTGCTGCTGAGTCTGCCGCTGTTCCAGCCACGGATCCAGCCTCTGTACCTCTCGCTGTTGAGGCTCCTACTGCTACTGTCTCTGCCGCAGCTCCTGCTGCCTCATCACCACCCCGTCCCTCCCGGCGCAGACGCCGGGTCCGCCGGCACATGACCTCCTCCGAAGCCCAGCCAGATGCTGCTGTTGCAGCCGCACCAGCTGAAGTTGACGTCACCTCTCTTCCCCTGGTGAGTCAGTCCGACAGCGTTGCGACTGTCCCAGCAAGCCAGAGCAGAAACCATCTTGTTCCTCCTCAGCTCGGTCACCACCTCCACGACACTCAGCTTGCTCCCCGGGTGAAGTGTTCAGCCGCTGCTCGGAGGTCCACGCCTCGTCCAACCAAAGCGCCCCAGATCCATGAGACCCAGCTGTGGGACTTCTTTTACGGGGATAGGGATGACCTGCTTCCCTATCGGGCCAAACCAACACCAGAGGCTGAGGTCTCCGTAACCCCGCCACCGGCTTCATCAGAAAGCCCTGTCCCTGCTCAGCCTGCAGCCAAAGTCTCAGTTCCTGTCCAGCCCGCAGCCAGAGCCTCTGCACCTGCTCAGCCCGCAGCCAGAGCCTCTGCACCTGCTCAGCCCGCAGCCAAAGCCTCTGCACCTGCTCAGCCCGCAGCCAAAGCCTTAGTTGTTGCCCAGACGGCCACAGAAAGCCCTGGTCCTGCTTCGCTGGCTGCATCAGAGGAGCCTGGTACAGAGAATCTGGTTGACGCCAGTACGGCGTCCGACGCGGGCTCAGAGCAAGCCTTTCTGGCGTCTGAGGCGGCTCTCGAGCACGGCAGTCTGCCGTCCAACGTGGGGACCCAGGAGGGTCCGTCGCCTGTCTGCGATGTGGAGACCCAGGAGGGTCCGTCGCCTGTCTGCGATGTGGAGACCCAGGAGGGTCCGTCGCCTGTCTGCAACGCGGAGACCCAGGAGGGTCCGTCGCCTGTCTGCGACGCGGAGACCCAGGAGGGTCCACCGCCAACATGTGACGCAGTAACCCAGGAGGGTTCACCGCTTACCATCAACAAGGGGACCCAGGCATGTCCGCTGCCCGCCGTCGACGCGGGGACCCAGGAGGGTCTGCCGCCTACCATTGACGCGGGGACCCAGGAGGGTCTGCCGCCTACCATTGACGCGGGGACCCAGGAGGGTCTGCCGCCTACCATTGACGCGGGGACTCAGGCTGGTCCGCCGCCTACCATTGACATGGAGACCCAGGAGGGTTCACAGCTTCCTGAAGCCTGTAGCCAGGCGTTTCCTGAAGCCACTGTAAAATGATGTTTGTCTGTTTTATAACAGCCACCAATAAGAAGGCTGGAAAAAAACTGGTTATTTTTACTTTTGTTGCATGAGGCATGTTTCACTGTTTCTTTTTCTTTCACAAAATGACACAGGGTGCCATCCGTTCCCTAAATAAACAGCTTCTTCAACAAACTAACACGCTTATCACGGCTGGTTTTGTGAGGGGTGCCGGTGCCGATCTCCAGCTGTCAATGGGCGAGAGGCGGGGTACAACCTGGACGGGTCCATCGCAGGGCAGAAATAGTCCAGACTTTTTCCCATTTTACTGTGATATCACCAAGACCTGCTGCACAGGTGCCGTTGTGCCAAACGACTTATCCCCGGCAGAATTCGTATCCCCTGCGTCGGGAGCGCATTCAGCTGGAAGAATCCAGTCAACACCGCCTCATTTCCAACCTATTAGGCGTGGAAATGAAGATGTTTTACTTTTCTTAATGAAATATAGCGATGGTGTCGTTACATTATCGTTCAGTTAGTGTGAAAAAACTGAAAATGTAACACTTGTTAGTGCTATCATAAAGGATTGCTATGTCGGTTGTGGAATGTATTAACTTTGAACTGTTTTTATACACTTTTATGAAGGTTTAACATGTTTTTACATGCGTTTATATGCTTTAAAGTAGAATGTGAGAAGATTAGGGTAAAAAGCGCTGTTTGTGAGCAGAAGAGAGGGTTTCAAGGCCAAGTCAACAGTTAGCAGAGCAGAATGTTTCAACGGAGAGAAAAACAAATCCATAAAAGGTAAAAGTAGCTGTGAGGGAGTAGAAACCGATACTGTATACGTCATTTGCTTGTGTGACTCTGTGAAATTATCCTTTGAAAATTAAATAAAACTAGCCTGAACAGGAGAGAGAGCCAGAGTTGCTGTCCGCAGAGTCTGGCTGGTGCATCTCTCCCTTTGCAAAGGCGAACCTGAATTATGCGTCCATGGCTGATTAATTGTTTTAAGTCCTGCACAACGAATCAACGAACCCGGAGAAGCAAGACGGCTTCAACATGGTTAAAACTCAATTGATCACTCAATATAACACGTTATGAGAAAGTGAACGGCTTTGTGGGCATTTCCAGATGTGTCACCAAAATATTAGCTTTATGTTATTAGATTGTCGCATGTCTGTCTGCTGAAAACAAAAATCCACCTTCCTGAGTTCATCACAGCTGTCTGCTGGTTCTTTTTTTTCTTTTTTGGTAGCTAAACCCGCATGAATGGATCATATAAAGCGGATTTCACGTGTGATCAAATGAACACTGAATAAAGGTACAGCCAAAATTATCAGATTTAATAAGATTTTAAGTCAACCAAGAACATATAGAGATATTAACCATATTAAGAAAACGAGATATGTCGCTTCTAAAGCTAGAACAATGTAGGAGTTTAAAAAAACTATTTAATTTCATTAGAATGTGATGTTCTAATAAAATGCTGGAGGTTAAAAGTTTTATTGATTTCAGACACTCTCCCGACGCAGGGGATACAGATTCTGGCGTGAATAAGCCGTTTGGCACAACGACACCTGTCACCTGTGCTATCCTAGTGCAGCAGGTCTTGGTGATATCACAGTAAAATGGGCAAAGTCTGGATTATTTCTGCCCTGCGATGGACTGGTGACCTGTCCAGGTTGTACCCCGCCTCTCGCCCATTAACAGCTGGAGATTTTTAAAGCACCGACTGCTGTTTATCAGCTCATTGTGAACCAAACAATAGTTTTTATCATAAAGTCCTGAATGTAGAAGTCTGAGCTTTAAAATCTCAAGGCTGACGGCAGCAAAGGACATCTGGGAGGAGATCGGCATCCCGGAGGACCAGAGGCTGAGGAGGACTGATGTTGTCATGAACCACATTAAGAACCTGTTGGATATGATGATTAAAGAGGAGGAGTCAATGAAGAAGAGAAGGAGTCAATGAAGAAGAGGCTCCTAAGCAGCATCCAGACCTGACAGATCTATAAAAAGTGATGATCAACAACATAAAGGCAACAATGCTGTTATCCACCCACACTGGTCTGTAAATGTGTAACATTTTCTGAAGCTTGACTGGTATTCTGGTAAAATGGTAGAAAACTGGTTTTTAGAAGTGGTTTTAAAAAACACTTTTTATTTTACAATTTTGTAAAGAACAGCTGCCGATTAAACTGAATGTTACAACCTTGACATGATTATATGAGTTGTTTTACCGAGAAACCGATAAGAAGCGCCGTGAAAACCCGCCTGTCTGGCTGCGATGCGCGCTCCCGACACAGGGGGACAGAATTTAGCACATCACCTGTTTCCGGCAACTTTAATAAGTGTCAGAGTTTTAGTGAAATATTGAAAATTGATCAGATGAAAAGAAGAGAATGAGCAGCAAATGAATCAAACACAGAAGAAGAAAATATGTTTATTGCTCATTAAAACACATGAAGTAGAACTGCAGCAAATCTACAAAAGGAAGATTTAACGTGAATTATTGTGATTTCTGTATTATTGGCCTAATCCTGCTTCGCTACTAAAGGCCCATTTTTACCCCGGTTTAAGATTTGACAATAAATGAGGAATCATTGATCAGAGGTAGAACAGTTTAAATACATATTTAATTCATAGAAATTAAACATGGAGACAGAGTACATACCATTACAAGATGTTTTCTTGCGCGGTGGATAAGTCTGTCTGTCTGAAGTAAGTTTTACCAAGACATTCCTTTTATCAACTTTAAACTCCTCCTGCATGGCTCAGAGGAAGGATGACTGATCTCCTCTCCTTCTGACCACCCCCCTCAGGGCAATAAATCTCTTACGCTGGAGCAGGAAGGGACAGGCCCCACTCTGCTTTCCTCAGTAACCCCAACTAAGATATATTTTTAATTCTCAACAGAATGTAAAAAGTGTTTAGAAAAATAGGAGCGGACAGAAACAGATAATGTCCAGAGATTGAGAAAAACTGGCCAACATTTCAATGAAATCTGACTGATGAATGAAAGTAAAAAACCAAGAGAGAAAGTCAACATGCTGATATTCAGAGTGAAGCTTTGACTGGAAACAGGCAGAAAAACAACATGTGGATCCTGGAATAATCCCAGCTTCCATCTTTAAAGGACTGGAAGAGGAAGAAGTTTCCAAGGAATCATTTAGAAGAGTTTCACAAAGAAACAGATTGAATCCATGAATGTGAAAACGTGTTTCTGAGTGAAAGAGACAGACATGAACAGACTGAACTATCTGTTCAACAGGGAGAGGCTTTCTCTGACAGGAGGAGACTCTTTAGACTCAATCAGCACAAAAACACTGAGGAACCAGAACTGGACCAGAACCCAAAGCCAGGAAGCAGAGGTTCAGTGAATGTGGTGTTGAAGGTGTGGAGGTGGATCAGTGAGTCAGAGGAGACTCTGTAGAAGGACAGAATACCAGCAGGACAGTCCACATACACTGCTACTCTGTTGGAGACGGAGGAGGAGGAGATAGATGTTGGTCTGCTATTGTGATAGACAGAATAACCAATATCAGAGCAGCTCAGACTCCAGGACTGATCATTATATCCAAACACACAGTCAAACCTGTTTCCTTTCCTCCTGATTCTTCTGTAACTCACTGATATATAAACTTCTCCTCTCCACTCGACCTCCCAGTAACAGCGACCAGTCAGACCAGTTCTACACAGCAGCTGAGGCCAGTAATCAAATCTGTCTGGATGATCAGGATATGACTGAAGCTCCTGCCATGTCACCTTCCTGTTGTCTTCAGACAGTTTGATTTTTCTGCTCACTGTGTTTGTGTCGATTGCGAGTTGACAGGAATCTGATTGAGAGAACAAAGACAATCCAGCTGCAGTTATTGATCATTTATTGACACTTTGATGATGACTCCTGAATGAGTGATGGACAGTTTGAAGATGGTTGAATGTGAGCTGCTTTGTTGTCATGAATCAAATGAAAAACACACTTACACTTCCTCAGACCTGGTGTCAACCATCGGACTCCAGCAGGCTCCACCCTGAAAGGAGGAGGGGGGTCAGACCATCAGTCTCTTTCAGCAGCAAACATGGACATTACATGTCTCTCAGACACACATTGTCCTCCACTGAGAAAGGACCAGTCCAACATTTGGACACGTCCACTTGTTGTAAAAATCCAGAGAAAGAAAGAAGGGCTGAGAGCAGATGATGATGATGATGATGATGATGATGATGATGATGATGATGATGATGAAACATTACAACCTGCAGTGGATGTAGTGAGGACAGTTGGTGGCGCTGTAGCACAACTCATTTGTCCAAACAGAGGAAAAGCTCCAACAGAGAGGAGAAAGGAAATCCCTCAGTAACAACCTGAAGAAACAGCCTGAAGCCTAAAAGGAGATCAGGAAACTAAGTCAACATGTCTGGAAGCTCCACCTGATTTAATAATCAGCATTAAGATACAATCAATCTAAACACTGACACCAACTCTGGATCCCTGTTCCATCCACACTCCCACACACAGCTGGAGGAATGATAGACTAAAGAGCCCTGTGGAAATCTGCTGTGGCCACACTGGAAGATCCAGAAATACAAACATTAAAAAGGAGAAGCTGCATCACATTCAACAAAGAGTTCAACAAGAATCAAAGATCTGATCTCTGAGCTCAGACTCACAAACCAGGGAGAGGCTTCCATCATCACAGACCCCTGACAAACACCTCCAACCTTTCAGCTCTTCCTCTACCAATCAGCACCACCAGGTGGCGCTGCACACATTTACAATGAGACCAAGAAGAAGATGCAGCTTCCTGAATCCAGCAGCTGCAGTAATGGCTTGTGAAAGTGTCCAAGGAGCCTCTGGAACAAGGCCCCCAGCAGATAAAACAGTCCAGAGAGTCTTTGTTTGCATCTTTCCACACAGATTTCCAACCTGCTTTGAGAGGGAAATGAAGTCCCGTTCTACTGATGATGACACGCTCTGATATCACAGATCAGGAGCTGCTGGACTTCTACATTTCCAGCATGGAGGACATAGGAGATTTTACTCCTGATGTCACATCAGGAGTAAAATCAGAGCTCCAGCTTCCATTGAGAAGTTCTGATTGATGTTCAGGTAGGAAGAGCAGCAAAGAAATATCTTGGATCTTCTACAGGATTTTTGGGTCCATGAAGCAGCAGAACTCTAGAGCAATTCAGCAGAGATAGGAGGAAGAACCGGGCCCAGTTTGTTCTGAAGAGGACTGGGAGACAATCTGCACTGAAGCTCATCTGACTACAAATTCAGACACATGGAGGGAGTTTAAGTGGAGAATAATGATGAGGTTCTTCAGAACTCCTGGAATTACAGCAAAGATGGACCTAAATAACCCAGTTTATGCTGGAAAACCTGCAGAACCCACATAGCAGATCACAGCCATGTGTTCTGGTTCTGACCCAAGCTGGATGTGTTCTGGTTGTAGCCCTTTAATCCTCCCAAATGAAGTGAGTGGGCTCTGGGTTCTATCAATCTCTTCAATGTTTCCTTCAAAGTATTATCTGGGAGAATTTCAGGCTTTCCTGTGTGATGTGGACGCTGAATACGGGGATGTACTCTACCACTCTGATGTGCTCTCTCAACCAAAATCACGATGCATTCACTGACTGCCTCAGTGTAGGAAAATACACTCCCATTTTACAGGCTACTTTTACTGAAACATCACAAACAGAGGGCCTACTTTTAAAATGTATCATTAGAGCAAATTCATAAACGATTGTTTTCAACAGCAAACAAACTGAGCTAAACAGACGCCAATGTCAAACTGAACTCACGTCAACAAGATCTTTTTTATTACTATTATTTCAGTTGACATCATCTGAATTTAACAGACGTCAACATATTCTATTTTCCTATTTACTTTTTAGGCCAATTATACACAATTTAAACCTGTTGCTATTTTAACAACCATGTTTTAACAAACATTCTCAATGTGAACAATGAGGACGCGCCTTTGATGTGCAAAGCTGTTCTATGTTGGGTTGTAGAGAAGAAAGAAACAGCAGCAAGTCATCCTGCTCTTGTAGCCTTGACCGGTATTAGTTTTTGATCAGGGTGAGAGTGGAAAACCCACATTCACACAGGTAAGTGAAGGTGAAGGGCATCAGGACTCATGGCTTTGGTGGACACATGGGGAAACTCGCTCTCAACACCAGAATCATGTAATTGTAATTTCCACCAGTCTCTGTTTCAAGTCCACATTTGAGCTGAGCTCAACAAGGGCCTCCTCCTCTTGGATGCTCAGTTCATCGCAAACTGTGTGTGTGGGGGGTGTGGGGGGGGTTGGTCGAGAGAGAAAACCACTGATCTAGGCTACATGGTCCTGATCCAAGCTGTATGAGTTCTGAATGGATGGATCTGAGGCTTCAAAGCAGCTTTTAAAGCCAACATATCACCAGAACCCAGTTCTGCATTGTTGGGTCTCACCTCAGACGGTCAGAGGGACCAACAAAGTTCTACCTCTTCAATCTGCTGCTCACTGCAGCCTTGAAATGCAGATCAACTGATTGGTTGAAGGCAGAACCTCCATCCTACAACTGGTGGTGCTGAAAGTTTGGGCCAGGTACCAAATGGAGAGAAGAACCAACCTGACCAGACTTTAAATGAATGTGTTCTATAGGCGTTGGGAACCTGCAGTAATGTTACTGATGCAATAAAACTAAAGGTAGTAATTAATAATTGGATCATTGTTAGATGGAGGATCTGAGACTTTATGACAACACAGCTCTGACCCAAGACTCTTTGATGATCTGGTTGTTCATTTTCTCTTTTTGTTGTTTAGAAAATGAAAAAAAAAACTCAATAAAATGAAGTTTAAAGTTTGTTTAAAGTGTTTCATCATGTGAATCTAAATGGTGAACTTCTCTTTCACAAATCTATTCAGACTTGCTATTCAGCGCCATTAAAGACCCACGACCCTTTAATTTTCCCTGTGAGTCGTTCTTAGTGAGGAGAATATTACAGAAAACTGGGTAATGATCTCTGCCTGCAGACGAGTCGTCTAATAAATCCCATTTCACCACCAGCTGAAATATTCCTGGACACTAGTGTTAAATCAAGGACTGATCCATTTCCTGGATGAACATCTGTTCTGGTCCATCTTCCATTATTCAACAGAATAAATTATTACCCTCTAAATGTTCTTCTACCATTTCTCCATTTCCATCTGTTCTGTTTCCTCCCCATAATATTCCATGTGCATTAAAGTCACCACATATTACTGATTATCTCCACCTTTAATCTGCAGTCAGATCTAACTTTTTACAAGGATTATAATAGTTAACTATAATTAATTAACCTCATTTATTATTCTCTCTATTACTACATATTCTACATCAGTTCCTCTACTATTTCTCTACATGTTAGATGATCTTTTCTAAATGTTGAACGATCTCCTACTGTTTCTTCCTTCCTGTCACTGAAACATCTCCACTTATTTAGAAAACTAGTTACAGATTTAGTCTTTTACTCATTTTAACCATCTGTGCCAACATGTTTTCACCTCTCATCACAACAACCTCCTGTCATCTTGGAGGAAAAGTCACCATGAATGATGTGACATTTTCTCCATAATCACACATGAACTCTGAGCTGCTGGTTTCAGCTCTGTACCTGGATCATCTAGTCTGGAGTCAAAGGGAACGAAGGGAACCAAATCTCAGCAGCTCCAGATTTTGCTCCACAAATGTGATAAAATAAAAACTGAATAAAGTTACGACCAAAATGATTCTCAACTCTGGCTCATCTAGATTTAAAGATATTTTCATTCAACCAAGAAATAGGAAGGAAATGAGGCAGGTAGGTTTCAAGATATAACAATGTATAAGGAGTTAAGGATCTATTTTATTAACATTTTATCAGAATGGCATGTTGAAAATTATTTGTGGACTTTTTAATAATGAATGTTAAAATTTCACTGATTTTAAAGCCCTGGGACACATTTAATTAGTGCTGAGCAGCGTTTTACATCTTTCTAATGTTATTCTGACATTTTTCTTTGGAGCTCAGAGTCCTGCAGGCTGGAAGTCCTCTTACCATCACCATCATTTCCACCTCAGTGTCTGTTCTAACATCAAGTTTTTTAGTTCATTTTTACACTGCCACAATCTGGATTCTGTACTCTACTTGTAATGATGATTTCAAAAATTAATGTCCAGCTCACTGTGGTGGTGATCGCAGGGTGGGCTCTGGTTAAATGCCTGGATGACCCCAGATCCAATGACCAGGCCAAGTGATGCTTTCTGCTTTCTTTAATAAGGAGATTTAGGTCTCTGTATGTGTGTGGTTCTACAAACTATAATAAACTAATAAAAACACAAATTGTAATCTGATGTTATCACAACCTCTCATATTAGTAGATCACACAAATCATTACAGCCACATGCTGTCTAGTAAACCTAACAGGCCTTTATTTGGAGCCCAAAACAGATCTGGGAACAAATGAAAACTGTTTTTTTTTTGTTTTATGTTCTTCCAGTCTTGTGCCTCAATCACTGATAATGTGGAGATCAAGCAAACAAGGAAACTAAACATGATCAGAATCATCAATTGAGGGGGAAAAGTTAGCTTAGTTAGCCATATCTGCTGTCAGCTAAATGAGCTGATAGAAAAGATCCAGAACAATAAACCTAACAAATTATTCTGATTTGACAATAAACAAAACTCAGCAGTCTTAAGGACGCACGCTGTCAGGAAATACCACATAGACTGCTTTCAAACTCAGTTTGTAAAGATCTTCACTGCTTCCAGAAACATCAATTTTACATCTCTTCTAACGCCCCCTGGTGGTGAGCCTGGAAACTGCACCACAGTCCTGCCTTCAGAACATCACTCGTCTATAGCAGCTAGTTTTATTTACAGATCCTCAGATTATGATTAGTGATCTTTGTATTTTTAAATCTTTCCGACATATCTGGTCTGGATGCACCTGCATAACTTTCCCGTGTGAAACAAGCTCACATGCTTACAGATTTACTGTGTTTCCACATCCAATCCAAGCACGTAGACAGGAGTTGAGTTAAGCCCCGCGTACACTGTACGAGTTTTTGCCCTTTTCGGGCCGATTCTTCAGTCGTGCGTGCATTTTTTGAATCGGGACGAATTTCAGCTTGATCGTACAGGGGGGGAGGAGGGGCGATTGGCCTCTCACGACCACCTCGCGGCCAGGAATCGGACGGTCGGTTGAAATCAAACATGTTTGAAATTCAGTCGGCCGTCGTGAGGTTTTCGTGAGCGCATCCTGCTGTTCAAGCAGAGCTACGACAGTTTACGAGCCGTTTTTCCCCCAACCTCGCGCAGTGCGCACACGCAAACAAGTAGATTTAACTGACTATCGTGACATTGTTGATAAACAAAGAGGAAAAGGCTGGGGTGTTAAATGTGCACGGCCGCCAGCTTACCTCAAGTTCTTTCTGTAAAACTGACAGATCGTAGTAATCACGTTTGATCAGCCATGTCTTTGTCCAAATATGTTGTTGCTGTTTCTTTTTAGGGCTTTCTACACAAAATTGCACATATTGCCAAAGCAGCGCGTTTCTCTCCAGTAATGTTTACAGTAGCCATCGACACTTCCGTCTTCTTCTTCGTCGTCTTTGTCTTCTTCTGTCTACGTTCGGACGTACAGTGTGAGCACTCAGGTCACGTCCGAACGTCGCGCCGTACACAGATCGTGAGCGGTGAACTTTTAAACACCGCGGTTCCGTCGAACAGTTTGAGATGTATATAAGTACCACGACTGAAAAACTCGTACAGTGTATGCCCGATAGGAACTGGATCGTACGAGTGCCTGCAGATGGCTGCAATGGTTGATCAGTCTGATCGAACATTGTCATAAAGTTCCACCATACCTTTTTTCCTCCATACCTGAGAGTTTCCAGTCTCCATTGTGGATCCTTCAGTCCAGCCGACAGCAGCTTCACTCCTGAGTCTCCTGGATGATTGTAGCTCAGGTCCAACTCTTTCAGGTGGGAGGGGTTGGAGCTCAGAGCAGAGATCATTGAAGCACAGCCTTCCTCTGAGACCAGACAGCCTGACAAGCTGCAGACAAAAGTGACAATTCAAGACATGATGTAAGTAGTGCTCAAGAAGCTGCTGCTCTGCTGGTTCTAATAAACAAAAAATAGAAATCAAACTGTATTTTTTCAGTAGGTAATAAAAAAGTAACATCTGACACATTCAAACAGATGAATCCTGACTAAAGCTCCACTGAGATGGAAACTCTGCAAATTGATACAAACTCTGCAGAAGGTTCTGGCTTCAAACTGGACCTAAAATACCAAAGATAAACTGGTTGACCCAGTAGAACCATTGTTCTGGTGTCTAGATCGCTTTATTTTTTTTTTTTTATCTAATTGGAGTCAAGAATTGAAGCTGAGATAAAGAATAAAGCAGTGGTTTGGATCAGTGGCATTAGCAGTGTATGGTGAGTACATATTTCACACTTGCAGAATCAGCAGAATGTCTTTGAGAAATCTCCCATCTGAGGTCAGATCCAGTGTTTCAGTTTGCTCTCTTTGTTCCACACTTTATTAAACTTTTCCCCAAATTTTCCCCACTTACTGCCTCTCATTCTCTTGCTGTCTCATCACTAGTTTCACTTTTACTCTGGGCTCTGGCCTGTATGAGTTTAGGATGTCCTGAGTCAGGGTTTATACAGGAACTAGTAACTCTAATTTAATGCTTTTTAATGCTCTTTTAATGCTCTTAGAAATAATTTTAATGCCATCAACAAGTACCCATAATAATAATAATAATAAATTTTATTTCAAGCGCCTTTCATAACACTTAAGGACACTATACAGGTAAAAACAATAAGTGGTAAAAGCAACATTATCATAGTTAAAAGAAACACAAACTACACACAGGAAAGTAAAAGAAAATCATAATGAAAAGGCAATCTTGAACATGTGGGTTTTGAGTTTTTATTTGAACAAGGGTAAAGACTCGGTATTGCAGATGTCAGGGGGGAATTCCAGAGTGTGGGGCAGACCGAGAAAAAGCTCTGGTCCCCATAGTGCTAAGACGGGCGGAAGGAGCAACAAGGTGAGCGGTAGAAGTATGCGAGAGGGAGTAGAAATTTGGAGTAAATCAGAGAGAAATGGAGGGGAGAGATTGTGAATAACTTTAAAAGTAAGTAGGAGGATTTTGAACTGAATTCTGAACCTGACAGGTAGCCAGTGGAGCTGCTGTTGGACTGGGGTGATGTGATGGAAAGAGGGGGTTCTAGAGATAATGCGAGCTGCTGAGTTTTGTACTGACTGAAGCTTGTGAAGGGATTTTTGAGGAAGACCGAAAAGAAGAGAATAACACTAATCGATTATTCTCTTTATCTCTGAATCGGTCAGTCCTCACTCAGATGTCTGCAGCTGGTTCAAACGCTGCTGCACACATTTTAATGGGAAAACATAAAATAAAGCACAATAGCCCATCCTGGCCTCCCTTCACTGGTTTCTGTTTATCTCAGAGTTCAGTTTAAAGAACTTCTGTTTGTTTTTAAGGTTTTAAACAGCTTTGCCCACCTTACCTAAATGAGCTTCTCCTTCACCTGTACACCCCTGCTGCTCATTCACATCTGCTGACCAACTGCTCACAGTCATACACAGTTCTGCCCAGAAGCTTAGAGGGAACAGGGCCTTCTCTATTGGGGCTCATTAAGTTATAGAACGACTTACCTTTGTACATTTGACAGGCCCCTCTGCTGTCTAGTTTTAAAACCAGACAGTGTGATTTTTACTCATTGGACTTCAACCTTACTGAGATTTTATCTTTCTTGATAATCGTATTTCTACTGTGCCGGCTGGTTCTATTATGTTTGATATCAAGGTTTGTTGTTGTTGTTTTTTTATTAAACTGTTTATTGGCTGTTGTTTTTCTTCAATCCCACCGTTATGTTTAGTAATTTCTGCCAAAAGCTGCAGCATTTTGATTTAATCCGTCTGGATGCAGTTTTTGCAAGCCATACTCTGATTGGATGGAAAAAAACCTGTCTGCGATTGGCTGGTGAGGTGGACAGTTTTTTAAATCACGAGCGCACAGAGTCAAGCGAGCGTACAGCTGGTGTTGAGCGTGGAAGGATCAGGTCGAGAGTGCAAGCAGACACGGAACCGAGCGCGAGGATAGTGGGTTGAGAAGAGTTAGCAGATTTGAGCGTGTGCAATGTTTAAACGCTGCATACCTGTCTCACTGCGCGCTCAAACAAAACACACAAATATCGCTCCAGAAGTTGTTACACAATGATGACTGAAAAATAAGTGGGTATACGCCGTATATTGTAAAAACATATGGCTTTACGATCAACCACAAGCAGTTTAGCGTGTTTGGTTCCGTGCAAACACACGGAATCAGTTGTGTCTGATATAACATTTCTGATGTATTTTTTTTAGAAAAAAATAACGCATTTTAAATGCCACAGATAATCACATTTAATGACTTTTAATGTCAATTAAGGCCTTAATTCTAAGAAAAATAATATAATGACTTTTAATGCTTTTTAATGACCCGTGGAAACCCTGTGAGTAAACTCTGTTGGGCGCGATGACCAGGAAACTGGGACATGGAGAGGACAAACTATCTACCACTCATGTTCTGCTTTATTGTGGGGAATTGGGAGATAATTAAAGGGTTTCTCTCTGAAAGAAAGTCAAGCCCAAACAAGCAACTTCGCCATTAAAAACACTGGTTCCTGGTTATGGGAGTAGCTTTTTCCCTTCAGATTGTTGAACTCTAAACTGCACTCTGCATCAAACTTGCACCATTATTTTGCACTACCAACGTTGCCCAACTTTTTATAAACCACTTAAATAGTACACAACTGAACATTTACTGCATTTTTGCATCATATTATTTTGCACTGCACTGAACTTTTCATATTGATGCCTTTTTGCACCATTACTTTTGCCCGATAAACATGGAAGAACATTATTCAGCACATTTAAATAAAACTGTTGTTTCTCCTGTATTACTACATCCCCCCCCCCCCCCCCCCCCAGTGTCCTGTCTAGCAATGTGGCAATAAGAATTGATGTTTCAATGCCAGATAGAGCTCGACAGATTTTGCTTTCACAAGTGGAGCGAACAGCTTTCACCATAATGCTCCACTTGATTTGTGCGTGTAAATAGCTTTATTGTGATTCCTGCAGGGAGAATTTCAAATTATATGGACACTACAATGGGAGAGTAAAGGAAGAACAAGAAGAGAAAAAAAAAGAAGAGGTGAAAGAAAGAAGAGATAAAAGGGAGAGAGTGATAAAACGTTCTCCGTCTGCTCCATCACCTGGAAAGAGAGATGCAAAAAGAACAGCACAACCAACAGACATAAGGCAACAGATACAATCGAATAACACCTAGATGCCATTACTAAATCATATGTACAATTACTTAAGCTGACATGTGTAAAGTGAAACCTGAAAAAAGAAAGAGAAAGAACATAGATAAATAAATAAATTACAGGCTTTCTGTATTTAAGTGAACACTTAATACCTGGAACCCTGCACCTGTGGGAGTTTGTGAGAGTGCACTAGTATTACTACATTCATATCACGGCTGCACTTTATATTGTAATGTTATTTAATTCCAACTGCAATCTCATTACACTGTCGTAAGCTGTATGCAATGAAATTTTGTTTTGTATACACTCTGGACATACAAAATGAAAATACAGTTTGTCTAAGTCTAATGAGATCCGGGGCTGTTTAGAAAACATCCAGGGCTTCAGACCATTGTGGTAAAATAACATATTTTTCTTTTCTGTCCCTTTTTCTGCTTCCAGCTGTGCTTTGATAGCTCTGCTTCATCTTTATATGTTTTCATCTCTGCTGCTGCTCAATCAGCACACTGCATTCTGGGATCTTTATGTGCTGAGACAGAATAGTCCATTTTAGTAAATGGAAAGGGGAGCAGAAGCTGATGATGCATTATGTTACATTTCTGTTACTTTTTTATCATAAAGCTTAATTATTTTATTTAAACATACAAAAATAATTCAGGGGTAATGCTAAATGGCTGGATAACCAGTGGGTCCCATTACTGGTGGGGGACCAAGTGGTTGTTTTACGCTTCTCTGCATTGAGGTAATGAATTGTTGTCTGTAGATGAATAATATAACAGAATCAGAATGTTTATTATTGTCCTTGTACATCATATTCCACACATGTACAATGAGATTAAAGCCAGCTCCAACCAGTGCACTAATATTAAAATGTCAGATAGTCAAAAATATATACAATATATAGTAGTGTTATGTACATTGCAGATATATATTACTCTATAGATTGTTAAATATGTGTGTAAATATTTCACATTCTAGGACAGAAACTGTAAATATTGTACAGTGTCAAAATTGCATCATGAATAATGTCAATAAACTCACATTTCCATCATGTTTTAACAGTTAATGGACATAAATCTGGTTTCAACAGGATGGAGAACTTTGTACCTGAGAGTTTCCAGTCTGCAGTTTGAACTCTCCAGTCCAGCAGAGAGAAGCTTCACTCCTGAATCCTGCAGGTTGTTGTAACTCAGGTCCAGTTCTCTGAGACTGGAGGACTGGGAGCTGAGAACTGAGGACAGAGCTTCACAGCTTCTCTCTGAGAGGTTACAGCCACTCAGTCTGAGGAGACAGGGAGAAAAATCTGTTATTAAACAATTCATCAGAAATATTGTTGGTTTCTTTACAGTCACCAATGTTTTCCTTGGAAAGATTGATGGATCTGTCTGATTTTACACGTCTTTATGTTGCCTTTTCTTGTGAACTGGTTCATTATAAATAAACTACCTTTAGGTGTAATTTAGGATGCTGAGATGGAGAAAAAGTGAGGAGGCTCAGAGAAACTGTGTTAATAAAAACAACAACTTGCTTTTTAATAATCACCAAGGAGGAAGCGTGTAGAACACATTTAACTTCAATATGAACAGTTTTTTTCTAGCTTACTTGATGGAACATTGATTTTCCCGGAGAAAATACATCAAAGAAAGTTTTAAGGTAAGAGCACTCACTATGTCCTGTAATTCAAGTACAAATCTGTACTTACGAAGGTAAGTCTGATTACATATCAAACCCTAAACCTTTTTAACTGTTCTTAGCATTGATTTACTTGGTCTAAATTTAAACTATTTACTTATTTAGTATGTTATTTATGTAATTTATTGACAGCATGAATTTAATGCTGTCTTTTAACAAAAGGCAGGACAATTATTATTATTATTATTATTTTTGTTATTATTGAATGCATTAAAACTGAAAACTATAACAGCAACAATTCTGACCTATTTTGTTGGGATGGGGCTCCTGAGTATATTTCATTCTTCAAAGTGTTCACAAAATAAAACATTTGAGAATCACTCCTATACGGTGAATCTGTGCCTGGTTTCTGTTCATAGGTGAATGAAGGTCAGACAAAAGTTAACAAATCTATCACTGAACTAACATTTCCATCATGTTTTTAACAGGTAATGGACAGAAATCTGGTTTCAACAGGATGGAGAACTTTGTACCTGAGAGTTTTCAGTTTCCAGTTTGGACTCTCCAGTCCTGCAGAGAGAAGCTTCACTCCTGAATCCTGCAGGTTGTTGTTCCTCAGGTCCAGTTCTCTGAGACTGGAGGACTGGGAGCTGAGAACTGAGGACAGAGCTTCACAGCTTCTCTCTGAGAGGTTACAGCCACTCAGTCTGAGGAGACAGGGAGAAACATCTGCTATTAAACAATTCATCAGAAATATTGTTAATTTCTTTACAGTCACCAATGTTCTCCTTGGAAAGATTGATGGATCTGTCTGATATTACACATCTTTATGTTTCCTTTTGTTGTGAACTGATTCATTATAAATAAACTACATTTAGGTGTAATTTAGGATGCTAAGATGGAGAAAAAGTGAGGAGGCTTGTTTGTATTATTTGTAGTATGATTTTTTGTATATTTCTGTTATTTTAAAAAACTGTTTTGTAAAACATCTTTGAGTGTCCAAAAAGCACTTTGTAAGTTTGATGTATTATTATTATTATTATTATTATTATTATTATTATTATTATTATTATTATTATTATTATTATCATCATCTTGTTGTCCTCACAAATGGTGACTATGTGAAGCTAGACAGTCAGCGAACAATATGAAAAAAGTTTTCCACACAAGGCTTGATTTTCTGGAGTTCTCTGAAGAACCTATATTTATAAATTTTGTTTTGTTGTAACTGAAATATACAGAATAAAAAAACTAATTACTGAACAACATCCATACAGACCCAGCGGCATATGCGGGCATTGGTGTGCCGTGCCCGTCCTGGGGCCCGTTGTTCGTACAGTTATCTGAGATAACTGCGCGTTCATGCGTTTGTCTAAAAGGGGAAATGTATCGATAGTAGAAACAATGATCAGCAGCGCTGCTATTGGCTGTTCAGCATGGCCAAAGAGCGCCCACAGTTTTTCTCCCAAGCAGAACAAAAGCTTTTAATGGAAGGTTATGCCGAATTTGAGTCATTAATTAAAACGACAGGGAACACCTCAAAGTCTGCTAAAGCTAGGAGAGAGGGCTGGTAAAAAGTAGCAGACAAATTAAATGTGTAAGTGCTGTCCATGTTAGATGTTTCTATCACTTTCTACAGTATGTATTTTTGCATTCTAATAATTTCATATTTACTTTGTTCTTTTATGTCAGAGCCTCCACGGGACCCACTAAAACATGGGGACAAGTAAAAGTGAAATACAAGAATATTCTACAAAATGGTAGTCTTTAATTATTATTATACTGTATTTTAAAAAGCAACTTCTTCCTCTTTTTTAAAAGCCACTGTTAAATGATGTGTTTGTTTATAACAGCCACCTAGAAAAAGGCAGAAAAAAACAGAAAAATTGCACTAGAGATCGAGTTCATTCAAAAGGACGTTCAGAGTAAGTTCTAATACACCATTTGACAGTAGTATTGCTGACTTTACATAACTATCTCTTATTGCAGGCAAAATAAGACTTCCCTATCTCCTCCGCTTATAAAGCTGCGATCTAATCCTGTTTACATGAAATAAGCCCATGCTCGCGAGCAGGCTTAAGTTTGCGCACATGTTGCTATGACAACAAGTGCAGGATGTCTTTCGAAGAACCAAACGATCCAAGATCATGCCAAATCGTCAACAATCAAATCCAGCAAACTGAGTTAGTGACGTACGAAGAACGGACACCAGCGCTCATGTTTATCAGCGTGTAGCTTATGCTTGACTTCTGAGACCAGACGCAGCACTACAGTTTACTGTATCTGACTTTTAGTTTGCAGCCCAAACCAGCATAAAACCTGCCCAACTTAAAAGAAAAAACAAGCCCAAATCTCAAACTCTCTCATGTTAAAAGCACAAAACTATTAAACACATCAGAACATGCCATTAGCACACAACTACGCTGAAGCAAAGAAAAAAAATCTGCACAAAACGTACAATCAGGCAACCAAATAACACACAAGATCACTTTAACAATCATGATATATCAACCGGAAAAAAACAAAACTTTTATCAACAGCTTCCCAACATGAGTTGTAAATCTACCTTAATATAAACTTTATTTCTCTTACAGAATATAGCTCAATCAAATATTTCTCTTTCACAGCTTTGAAATATTTTAAGTTGATCAGTAGAACTCAACCCCTCTAGGGGGATTTACACTGACCAATACTATTTCATAGTGACACTTGATTAACTATTATTCTTTTCTTGTGTTATTACAACTATTAATCAATATTTTTCATCATAACTATATTTCACTGATGTTAGATTCGACTCATTTCAAAAATAAATTGACCAGTAAAATAAGTTCAAGGAGATGGCATTTTATTAAAATGGTTTTAGTTTTCTTCCAGCCATAGACAACTACTTTGATATATTTTGTTAGTAAATCTTTCTAAAAGCCCAACAAATGTTGTGAAAAGTTTCCCAATTACCTGCCCATAAACTATTTTTGTTCCAGCTCAATGTGTTCAAAAGAAACCTAATTGTCCGTGGTCCAGACTTCTTCAAAGTCGTCACAAAATAAAACCTTTGAGAATCACTCCTATACGGTGAATCTGTTCCTGGTTTCTATTCATAGGCAATAAAGGTCAGACAAAAGTTAACAAATATATCATTGAACTAACATTTCCATCATGTTTTAGCAGTTAATGGACAGAAATCTGGTTTCAACAGGATGGAGAACTTTGTACCTGAGAGTTTCCAGTCTGCAGTTTGGACTCTCCAGTCCAGCAGAGAGAAGCTTCACTCCTGAATCCTGCAGGTTGTTGTAACTCAGGTCCAGTTCTCTGAGACTGGAGGACTGGGAGCTGAGAACTGAGGACAGAGCTTCACAGCTTCTCTCTGAGAGGTTACAGCCACTCAGTCTGAGGAGACAGGGAGAAACATCTGCTATTAAACAATTCATCAGAAATATTGTTAATTTCTTTACAGTCACCAATGTTCTCCTTGGAAAGATTGATGGATCTGTCTGATTTTACACATCTTTATGTTTCCTTTTGTTATGAACTGGTTCTTTATAAATTAACTGAAGCAACATGAATCAATATTTACCTCATCAGATTTCTCACTATCAGAAATAAAACCAGCAACAATCTGTGTCCTTACAGAGCTTTGTTGGAGGCTTTAACCACTGGCAGCAGCCTCAGAAGAACCTCCTCTGAAGCAGAGTATTTCTTCAGGTCAAACACATCCAGATCTTCTGCTGATGACACTAAGATGAAACCCAGAGCTGACCACTGAGCAGGAGACAGTTTATCTGTGGAGAGACTTCCTGAACTCAGAGACTGTTGGATCTCCTCCACTAGAGAACGATCATTCAGTTCATTCAGACAGTGGAACAGATTGATGCTTTTCTCTGCAGACACATTCTCACTGATCTTCTCCTTGATGTACTGAACTGTTTTCTGATTTGTCTGTAAGCCACTTCCTGTCAGAGTCAGCAGACCTTGTAGGAGTCTCTGATTGGTCTGCAGTGAAAGTCCCAGGAGGAACCGGAGGAACAAGTCCAGGTGTCCATTTGGACTCTGTAAGGCTTGATCAACAGCTCTCTGGTGAAGAGACTTTGGTTTAGGTTTAAATAATAAAGACTCCTTAGATGTTTGTGTTTCTTTCATCAAGTTGACACCAGAGGTGATGAAGGTCCGATGAACATGAAGAGCAGCCAGAAACTCCTGAACACTCAGATGGACAAAGCAGAACACCTTGTCCTGGATCAGTCCTCCTCTCTCCTCTCTAAAGATCTGTGTGAACACTCCTGAGTACACTGAGGCTGCTCTGATATCGATGCCACACTCTGTCAGGTCTGATTCATAGAAGATCAGGTTTCCTTTCTGCAGCTGATCAAAAGCCAGTTTTCCCAGAGAATCAATCATCTCCCTGCTCTTTTTACTCCAGTGTGGATCTGTTTCAGCTCCTCCATAATACTTGACCTTCTTCACTTTGGTCTGAACCACCAGGAAGTGGATGTACATGTCAGTCAAGGTGCTGGGCAGCTCTCCTCCCTCTCTGGTCTCCAACACGTCCTCCAGAACTGTAGCAGTGATCCAGCAGAAGACTGGGATGTGGCACATGATGTGGAGGCTTCTTGATGTCTTCATGTGGGAGATGATCCTCCTGGTCTTCTTCTTATCTCTGAATCTCTTCCTGAAGTACTCCTCCTTCTGTGGGTCAGTGAACCCTCTGACCTCTGTCACCATGCCAACACACTCAGGAGGGATCTGATTGGCTGCTGCAGGTCGTGTGGTTATCCAGAGGCGAGCAGAGGGAAGCAGTTTCCCCCTGATGAGGTTTGTCAGCAGAACATCCACTGAGGTGGACTCTGTAGCATCAGTCAGGATCTCCTGGTTCTGGAAGTCCAGAGGAAGTCGACTCTCATCCAGACCATCAAAGATGAACAGAACCTGGAAGTGTTCAAAGCTGCAGATTACTTTGGTTTCAGTAAAGAAGTGATGAACAAGGTCCACCAAGCTGAACTTTTTCTCTTTCAGCACATTCAGCTCTCTGAAGGTGAATGGAAATATGAAGTGGATGTTCTGGTGGGCTTTGTCTTCAGCCCAGTCCAGAGTGAACTTCTGGGTTAAGATTGTTTTCCCAATGCCAGCCACTCCCTTTGTCATCACTGTTCTGATTGGTTGATCTCTTCCAGGTGGGACTTTAAAGATGTCTTCTTGTCTGATGGTTGTTTCTGGTCTGTGTGGTTTCCTGGATGCTGTTTCAATCTGTCTGACCTCATGTTCATCATTGACCTCTCCAGTCCCTCCCTCTGTGATGTAGAGCTCTGTGTAGATCTGGTTCAGAAGGGTTGGACTTCCTGCTTTAGCGACCCCCTCAAACACACACTGGAACTTCTCCTTCAGACCAGATTTAAGTTGATGTTGACAAACTGCAGCAAAATGTTCTAAATGAACAGAAAAAATGAAATCAGGAAGGAAACCAAATGATCTTCTGAAGATGATGTGAATAAATGTGATTCCGTCTCTTCAGACATCAATAAATGTGTGATTTATCCATCAGGTTAAAGCTTTGTAGAAATCCTCTTACTGCTCTGCAGACGGTCAGCCAGCTCCTCCTGCTTCATCCTCCTCAGGAAGTTCACAGTGATCTTCATCAGTGCCTCTCTGCTGGTCCTCCTCTGCTCTTCATCCTCACCTTCCAACACCTCCTCATCATCTCTCTGACTCTCTGAGCAGTCTGGGTCATCTGGACTCAGAACCTTCTGGATCTTCTTCAGCTCCTTCTTCACAAAAGTGACAATGTTGTCCTCCAGCAGCTGGAACAGAATAATATATGAAGGACACATCAGACTGAGATCATGGATCCAAACATCAGAACCATGTTGGACAGACTGACGGTCCACTGGTCCACAAAGTACAGCATGGAGACGACTGAACAGAATCGATGGAAAAGTAGTTGTTGTACATGTACAGACCATAAATATGGAGTCCAGCTGGGTTTGATGCTGCCGGGCAGACGGACCTCTGGGAACCTCTGAGTTCTGCTGGTCCACTCTGTGGAGGAACCAGAACAATTAGGAAGGAAGTAAATATTCATCCAGCAGTTTTCACAGATGAAATCACCAAGAGCTTCACAGTAAAAGTCCATAAAACAGAAAGACTGAGCATCAAATGAACACGATACAAATAAGTTAAAAAGAGGAAGATGAGATAAAAGGATGAAGACCAGAACCTCCAGAACCACCCAGTAGACGTTTTAAAAAGCGGGTCTTGAACTGGGACTTCAAACTGTCCACACTGTCAGCAGATCTGATGCTGGTGGGGACAGTGACCCAGAGCTTGGAGACAGTGGAGGTGAAGGTTCTGTCCACACAGGTCTTCAGGACAGTGTGTGGGACATCCAGCAGGTTCTGATGACTAGATCTGAGGTGGTGTGGACCTAGAGGAGGTCTGAGATATGTGGCTGTGTGTCCATGTAAGGTTCTGTCCTTGATGTGATGGTGAGTATTTTAAAATGGATCCTGTAGGTCCCTGGAAGCCAGTGAGCTCACATTATATCTGTCCACACAGAGACAATCAGAAGGTAAAGGTCCATGAAGGACATCTGGATGTGAGCAGAGAACCAGAGGATCCAGGTAGTTGGAGATGTTTAATGTTCCTGCTGATCCACTAAGAACCAGCAGAACCTCTGATGGTCCACTTCAGCTCAGCTTGGTTCCATATGAACATTAGATAAGATAAGATAGGCTTTATTGATCTCACGGTGGCGAAATTCACTTGTCACACATCGGCTTAATAAACGAAAGAAGGTGTCAAAAAGAGTAAAAGGTGCATAAGGTATAAGGTATATACAGTGTTTAAAAAAAATAAAAAATAAAAGTACAAGGGAAATAAAGCAGATATTTAGGGTGTGTTATGCCATAATAACGCCATGATAAATAATTGATCTCGGATTGAATTCTGAACAAGGGAGAGAGAAAGAGAGCAAGGACAGCCCTCCTCTCTCCCTGGTTCAGACAAAGAGCTCTCTTCACTTCTGCAGACTTCTTCAGCTCTACAACAACTCTCTCAGAGCAGAAAAAGGAAAAGGCCTGGACCATGAGGCCAAATGGCCTTCTCTGCTGGGACATCTGAAGGAATGTAGCTGTGCCAGCCACGCTTGATCCAGGGTCTGCTAGACTCGACTGCCTGCTTCAGCAGAGGACCTGACTGAATCCGGACAAACAACACACAAAATACAAAGCTAAGTCTGCTGTTTAACATCATCACCGGTAGCAGGAGCAAAGATCCCGCATGCGAAACAGCTCTGTGTATTTCTCCTCAGCCTGTAAGGGAAAGCAAACCCCGATGGAGCTGAAAGAAAAAAACCCTGCTCAAATCGGACTTAAACCGGGTCAGAGAACGCGGCAGGGACCAGACCTCTGACCCCGACCACGCTGTTAGCTCATGCTGCAGAGCTGAACGCTCGCCGCCAACAACAACCAATGACTTCCCTCCTTCAACGCTCCTTCCGTATGGCCAAACTGGACAGAACTGACACGAGACAAAGGACAGGTTTGGACAGGGAGCTGAGGGTGAAGTTAAAAGATTTATTTTGTAAACCATGGTGTTTAGAATGTTGAGAATTAAAAATATATCTTAGTTGGGGTTACTGAGGAAAGCAGAGGGGGGTCTGTCCTTTCCTGCTTCAGCGTAAGATAAACATGGAGTTTTATTGCCCTGAGGGGGTGGTCAGCAGGAGAGGGGGTCAGTCATCCTCCCTCTGAGCCATGCAGGAGGAGTTTTAAAGTTGATAAAAGGAATGTCTTGGTAAAACTTACTTCAGACAGACAGACAGATTTATCCACCGCGGTGAGAACAACATCTTGTAATGGTATGTACTCTGTCTCCATATTTAATTTCTAAGAATTAAATATGTATTTAAACCGTTCTACCTCTGATCAATGATTCCTTATTTTATTGTCAAATCTTAAACCGGGGTAAAAATGGGCCTTTAGGAGCGAAGCAGGATTAGGCCAATAATAAAAATATCACAAGAACAAAAGGGCTAACCGGTAGCTCGCGCTAGCTAAACTGCTATTAGCCTTGCTAACATGCGGTTTCGGACATTTCAAAAGGAGTTTGTTTTAAAGCATAAAGCGTAACTGTTCTGCTCCGTCATCCTTCAATGGTGTTATGAGCCTTATCCCCACATTACTATTGAATATTAATGTTGGTAAAGGCAATTTTGATAACTTTATGTTGTAACCTCTTAGCCCCTGATTCGCTGCAGCGACCCCTAGCGCCTGGAGGTAGAATCTTATAAACAAAGGCAAGCGATTCTGAATTAAATGATTTTACAGGACAAACCGGTCCTCAGAATATTATTTCAACAAATAATGTTTTGTTTAACTTGGGCTTTGCATTGTGAATGGATTGAAATACGTGCCAAATGTTTTTAACTCCACTCCATGTTTTTTCTTTTATCAGACCTTCAGTGAACAAGGATTCACTGAGTTATTCTGATCATAATCAACCACTCTTGTTTGTCTTTTGTTTGTTTTTGCATGTAAATAGTTCCTTAGCTTAGCTTCTTTTTATCTTCATTTTGCTTAGTAGTTTAGTTAAGTTTCACTAGTCTAGTAGAGAGGATTTATTAATCGAAATATTGTGTTAATTCAGGTAAACAGCATTACATACTGATGTTCTCTGGATGTTCATTTTATTTCTGTTATTAAATTCTTGAACTTGAAAAGAAGTTGTCACTCCTTTATTCTATGTGTGTGCAGGTTTTGCTGTTAAAAGATCGCTAGTGCTCGAATTCATCCCTTTCAACCGTTGTCTTGATATCAGCTTAAGAGCTGATCATCACCAGACTATACTTAACAGACAGAGAGTTATTTATGAAACATTAAATAACTTTAAACAGTGTATGATTGCACAACAGGTGACTTGTGTACAAATTGAATGACGTTGGAATTAAGCTTTCCTTCGTGAGAGAAAGTATTGTTTTGTGGTTTTCTTAGCTTAAGGTGATGTGAGGACATAACCATTACACGGTTCCTGTTTTTATCCAAACATCTGTCAAGCATTGAGATTAATCGGTCTGTTATTGAGAGTGTTTAGATAAGAGTTTCCAGAAATGAAGAGCATATTGGCCAAAATCTAAAACGTGCACACGATTGTTCCAGAAATGTTCTCCACATACACACCAATAGTATACACACAAACCCCTAATGTCTCACACAGACACACGCACACATGTAGCCTTTAAAAGGAGAAGTTTCAGATCCGTTGTTAGGACTTCTTTAGATGTATTCTGTGGAATGATCATCTAATAAATGAAGGTCCTCCTGTGGCACGCAGAGATACTGGAACCTTCTCCCGAGTCTTACTTTTTTTAAGTTTTAATAAGTTAAATAATCTCCCACACCTTCCCTGCTGAACTGCTCTCACAACGCACACAGGAACCAAGTCTTGATGGGTCAGACTGGCTCTAGCAGGTATTTCCCAGCGGGTCGTGGAAATGTGATCCACTGTTAGTCTGACATGGAGCCAGGAAGCAGCAGAACCTCCTGATCAGCATCAACACTCCAGACATGAAGACATGAAGGTGTTTTCATCAGAACAGGGCAGCTGATTTCTGGAGATAACGGATCAAACCTCTGTCTGCAAATAGAACTGGAACATCTGAGAGCTCACTGGGAGGAACTGGGTTTCTGTTCTTGACTCTTAAAGAAATGTAACGGGTCATTTCCAGAACCTCAGACCCCGACTGAGGAGACCGGTCCATACTAGGGGTGGTGATTGGCTAAAATATCACAACATGATTCCTTGCAGTGAAATCAGGATTTTATTAGTTTCCCAAAGTAACAATAAAACTGTTGAAGAAAAATCTAGAGAAGCATTTAGACCAGAGCAGCGCCATAGAGATTGAAAAGAGTTGCGACACTCTTTGATGTCACCGCCAGGGCAGTCACGTGGTTCATGTAGACCGCTATAGTTCCAAAACATACGCTGGCTGTCATGTTCTTCTATGGGACAGACAGCAGTGATTGCGTTATTTAACGGTAAATATATATATAAACATACACCCTACTACTTTTTCAGCTGTTATTGCATGATTACATATTTGTTAATGTCATTTTTCCATTTTGAGAGGCAGGGTGACAACGAAAAGCTGTATATTACTTAGATACGTTTTACATTTTTGAGGGGAAAAGCTTATGTTCATGTTCGTATGGACAGGAGTACAGGCTAGAACGGCTCTAACTTAACTTTTCTTTTCCATATCATTCATGTGATGACAGATGTCTCATGATTTTCATTTTATGGCGACTGGGCTGTATTATTGATTACTGTGATTTTGCTTATGAATTCTGATTCAGCCATTAGCTTACCTTCGTGGTAGCGTTAGGTCTGCCGTGGTCCATTCAGCATTCGCCTAGCAGCTAGCTCACTTCTGATAAGTGGTCACCCCCAGACCACAACGTGAAACATGATCATGTTAAGACTAAGAATATAATTTTAACATTAAGCCATTCACATATTATCAAAAGCATTATGCTTATATGTTTGGGTCTATAGGTAAGTGCAGAGCTATTAAGATTTTTATCTACGTCTCTGGGTTAATGCACAGAGTAAGAGTAAGGTTAGCTGCAGAGAGAGTGATGGAGAACAGTGACAGGCAACACTCCCATTGGACTCCATTGTTGCTTTTTGGAGGAAGAATAGTCCATTCAGCATTTACACCCACTTTTTCTCATGAGGCACAAGTTGGCCACACAACAATGATAATTTTAATACTAAGCCATGCACAAAGAATCAAATATATTAAAGAATAACAACTCATTAAGCTTGGATGAATGAATAAAATATTGTTTAATAAAAAATACTGAGTGAGACAACAAGATGTGTGTAAATGTGTGTATCTAACTGGAATAACAAGAACAAAGTGAAGGAACAGGGAGGAATATTATAAATATATTTTTAAAAAAAATCATCCACATACATCAGGCTTCAGAGTGCATCAGGGCTGAAGGGAAGGACAACATTAATAATAAAGGTATAAGCTGGCATAAGATAAAAATTAACAATGTGGAACAAAAAAAATGGGAACAAGCATAAATAATATCAACAAACATACGTACAGTATGTGTGAACAAGAACAACAAATGTGTAAACAGGCGTTAAGAACAGGTATCGTAACCATTTTTTTTGGGGGGGGGGGGGGGGGGCGCTCCACTGAAACCTGTGATGGCCACAACAACGATACTGCTGGTCCAGCAAGATCTGTTGAGACAAGGGCACAAATATGTTCATTAAAGCCAGTTCATTCAGGACTGCCTAGAAAAATACTTTTTCTTGCATACATCAGACTCACACCTGTGGAGTTCCAGTAAGCACAATGGCTAACTTACTTAATAAAAGATGTCAGAGATTCACTAATGAACTGTGTAATTTCTGGTGTAGCGATACCTTCTTCACAGCTGGCAAAATCGAGATAAAAGTAGCAGGCAATGACTGAAAATCGGTTGTCTACCAAGTTAAAAATATATTTATAAATTGCACTGTGCACGTACAAATAAATATAAGCATATGCACCATAAAGGGCCTATTAATATAATTTACAGAGTTGACAATTCAAAAGAGGTAGCTATTTAATCAACTTAGGCCTGGATATAACGTTACCTTCACAGAAGGCAAGTCAAGCTAACAAACTAGCAGGCAATCGGTCGTCTACCAAGATAAAAAATATATATATATATATATATATACATATATATATATATACATATACATATATATATACATATACATATACATATACATATATATATATATATATATATATATATAATTACGCTGTGTACATACAACAAAAGATCAGTATATGCACCATAAAGGGCCTATTTATATAATATACAGAGTTGATAATTCAAAAGAGGTAGCTATTTAATCAACTTACGCCTGGATATAACGTTAGTGCTAACAAAACTAGCAGGCAATCGGTGGTCAACCAAGATAAAATATATATATAATTACGCTGTGTACATACAACAAAAGATCAGAATATGCATCATAAAGGACCTCTGATAAAATATAGACAGTTGACAGTTCAAAATAAGTAGCTATTTAATCAGTTTACCCCTGGATATAACGTTACCTTCACAGAAGACAAGTCAAGCTAACAAACTAGCAGGCAATCGGTCGTCTACCAAGATAAAAAATATATATATAATTAGGCTGTGTACATACAACAAAAGATCAGAATATGCATCATAAATGGCCTATGATACAATATAGACAGTTGACAATTCAAAACAGATAGCTATTTAATCAACTTACCTCAGAAGTTACTCGGGAGTCAGCAATGGAAGTGAATGATGTCCGACGCCATAGAATGGCTTTTTGGAACTATGCGAGGCTGCATACCCCGGAAGTGGGCGGCAAACAGCGTACAACGGAGTCGCGACTCTTTTTAGCTCTATGGCTCTGGACCAGAGCATTTCTGGACCCATTTTAATGAGTTGCTGCAGTTCTGCTAACTTGTCTGAAGCTCAACTGAAATGTAATAAATCCATTGAGATATTTAAGAGCTGAAGAACAGCTGCAGCTCTAAACTCCTGCGAGGGAACAACACCAAGTCTCTGGTTCTGATCTCAGTGATTGTTCCAGCTCCAGCTGAGAAGAACTGAAACTCTTCAGTCACTAAAACTGAGGAAGACTTTCAGATACGATGACAAAACGGTTCAGGAACAAAGAAAGAAAGTCCAGTTGGTTCCATGTTGGATTTGATTCAATCACTATGAATATGGGAGAGGGACTAAAGAGTCCAGTTAGCTCATTAACATGGAACAGAACCAATCAGAGTGAGCTCCAGTCCAAACTAAATCTTTGACTTTAAGCAGAGAAAAGTGTTTAATGATGGCGACTAATCAATGAGGCCCAAAAGCAAACAGATCAGAGCTGTTAAACATGATGTAGCAGCATCCAGGACGCCTCCAACAACATCCATTCTTTCCACTTTCACTGCTGTGGTTCTGGAGAACATCCAACACACACCGCTTCACATATGAACATAGAAATGTGGGAAAAAGAGCTGAGCTCACGTTAAACACATGTTGGAATAAAAACATTTCAGACTGACTCAGTTTCCACAGTTACCGCAGTTAGATACAGCTCACCTCTCTGAGGATGGAGGTCCTGAAGATTTGAAGTCAATAGGAGGATCCATTGACCTGTCGCTCTTAAAGGACACACAGCTGGGTTCTGGTTCTGGTTGATGTTGAAATGTATGTATCAATGTCTTAACACTGCAGTGAGAAAAAAAAATATGTTAACACATTTGGAGATTTAAAAAAAATATTTTTCAAATACGACTGATCATTAAATAAAGAGCTGTGAGACACAACAGAACCAGTTCATAAACTTGATGTTCTAAATGGTTCCCATCAGAACCGGTCCAATCCTCCATCATGTTCCTGATCATTGATCCTCCTGAATAAAGTCCAGCCTTGTTTCTAGAGCAGAAAGAGCTGTTTCTGAGACAAACATGTTGGTTAGAAATGACTGAGAGGACAGTTTGGTGATATTAGTGTTGAGCTCTGACATGGAGAAGAATCCTGAGTCCTTTTCACTCGGACCATCAAGGAGGTTCTGATGGAGCTTCATTAAGTCTTGGTGTTGTGTTTGTAACGTACTGAGGTGGAACCAAAGCTGATCCACTACTGAGTCCAGAATAGAGGTTGTTCTAGATGCCTGATCAATAATGAAGTGAAGCAGCTGGATGCCCACTAGTCAGAACTGACAGTTTTCTCCATTCTAACCAGAATCACTGATTAAAATCATGATGTGATGAGTTGTCAGCTTCATTTATTCACACAGTAGAAATTCATCTGAATTTGAATAAAAACTGGACTGTTGGTCTGGGTCGTATTTGTAATGCAACGAGAACTGGATCCAAGATTCAACACAACAGGTCAGTCAAACTTAAAGATTTATTCAGAGACTCGAACAGTCCGCTCCGGTTCTTGTGGCTCGCGCTCACTGGCCGGAAAACTCCTTGTCGCCGGGAGAGCTTGGCAGAAACAGGCGAGCTGCGGTGAGACTTGAATCCTTCTGTGAGGAGATCACAGCTGTTGAGCGGTTGATGAGTAAGTCGGTTTGACTTGGGGTTTTCTTGAGGCGTTTGTCAATAAGCAATCCAGGTCCAGTATCGGGGAATCCAGCCAACCGAGCAGAGAACACGGGGAAAATCCAAGAGGGGGGTCCAGGTCCAAATCCGAAATCCGGTTCACTAGGAGGCAGTCCAGGGGTAAGGGTTCCAGGAGACGGGGACCAGGCAGAAAGACACAGGCTAGGAGAATGCAGGCTCAAAAAACACTGGTAACGGGTCAGGGTCAAATACTAGGACAGGCAGGTAGAAAAACGCTGGAAAGTTACTTGCACGGGGCTCGAAAACGATCTGGCACTGGAGGCTGACTTGGACGGAACTTTATGCAGGTGGAGACAGGTGAAGCCAGTAGAAGCTGATTGCAGAGGGGTGGAGACTGGACAGGGGTGTGAATTGTGAGCAGAATCAGCTCCAGTGCCAGAATCATTACAGTATTCAGACAGAAACTAAATATAAAGATTCTTTCATAAATGTCTGATCAGCCGTCCTTCTTTCTAGGATGAATAATGTTGAACACATGTTGGTCATCAAGGTCCAGGAAATGTTATGGAAGTTGGTGAGTTTTTCCAGATGTGTCCTGCTGGAACCCAGAGCTCTAAGCAACAGGCTGGTGTCACTCAGCTGGTTGTGCAACAGTGACTTGCTGTTTGTCAGAACCCACTGGTACCATGCTGAGCTGCTCTGTTCAGTCTGGATGAAGCAGCAAAGAGGAACAGCAGCAGCTTCAGGACCACTTGGTCTCTTCTGGCCTGATATAGTGAGAACGCTGTGTGAAAAGGGCTCTGGACACTTAGAGATGCTGATCTCACCTCTGAGCGTGGCTCTGGCTCTCAGCTTCCCCACACAGAGTGGTTTTAGAGGGAGGGACTCCCTCCTCTCTGTCCTCACACTGATCCATGCTGCTGAATTCACATCCACATCAGCTCACACACACTTTCTACCTTCACCTGCAGAGGAAACACAAATCATTCATCTGCACATCAACTCTGATCATCCTTTACATCATTAGTGCTGGAAAAAGATCAGCTGCTCCTCCTCTGATTGGCTCTTCTTCTCTGCTTCATATCAGTGTCAGTTGAATGCAGTCAGACAGCAGTGAGAGGCAGAGGAAGCTGCCATCAGCTGCTGTACTTCTACTATCAGTCCACTAGATGGAGCCATGGAGCAACATTTCATCCACTCACACTGATTCACTCTGACTGGAAGCTTCAGTTCATCACATTGACTAAGTTCAACACATGAAACCATTTCAGCTGATGGTTTATGCAGCAGAGGATCATCAGAGCTCAAAGCATCAGATTCATTATTACTGGTTAGTTTTCAGAGAACTTTGGAGAAAGAACTATAAACAGACTTGTTAGATTTTAGGTGCTGGGAGGAGTTTAATAAAGAAGATTAAATTGTTTGTTCTCATTTTATTACTATGAAAATAAGACTGAAAAAAAAAATCAAATGTAAAATCTGGAAACAGAAAATGTTTAACAACAAACAGAAACTAAAGGATGATGTTGAAGGAATGCAGTGATTCCAGTTTGACTGGAAAGACTAAGAGGAGTTACAGAACCAAAGACGACGGTTTAGAACCAGGAACTAAAAAAATAAAAAAACAAACAGTGAATTATTTTTTAATCTAGCTCTTAGATAATTCAGATTAAGACAAATTAAACACCATTTCTCATAGATTAGTCTTCAGACAGCAGAGATGAAACTTTGTGCTGAAATCAGAAGTGAACATGTTCTCCAGACATCAGAGAGCAGAAACAAAGAGGAAAGTTCCTCAAGACAAAGTTCTGGTAGGAAACAAAGCAAACTTACAGTTTGTTCAGATGCTCCAAAGTGCTGAAGAACAAGATGTGAACCACTGAGACACAGGTGAGCTGCTACCTGGAAGGAGGCGGAGCTTCAGCTGTGATGGAGGCAGGACAGGTAGGTTAGTGGGAGGAGTTCAGATCTGACTGCCTTCTGGTTCTCAGACTCATCTCTGCTGTTCTGCTGAAGAACCTGGTGCTACCTAGAAAGCAGGTGATGTAAAAACTCAGTTTAACTGTCTGCTAACAGTGAATTCAGAGATTTAAAGTTTAATGTCTTGTGATGTTATCATATGGTTGCTGTTTATTCATATAGAGTAATTTGGTTCTGTGGTGCTGACAGTGCTCTATAAATAAAGCTGGGATGGTACTGGGTCTAAAAACTGGAGAACAGAACATAAAGCTGGCTGTATCTAAATGTTCCACATTACTTCTGACATGATGGAGCGAGTCTGTTGAAGCTAGATGCCTTTCTCAGGGTAGGGCTGCATGTGAACGCTGCTACTTTCTGCTACATCACGTTGGCTCCATGCACGGCTCTGCTCAAAGCAGCAAAACAGGAACTATTTCTCTGCAAGTTCATGTTTCTAGTTCTGTTCAGTCTAGTTCTAGAGCTCAGAGACACTTTCTACCTTCACCTGCAGAGGAAACACAAATCATTCATCTGCTCATCAGCTCTGATCCTCTGATGACGTCACAGCTCACCTGGTTTGTAGTTTTTTCTTTCAGACTAAAACAGTCAGCAGAGCGTCTGCAGTGATATCAGAGGCAGGTTGATAAAGTCTTGATGAGAAAGGAGAGAAGTTCTGCTGAAAATGTTTCCTGATGGCGTCCTGAGGAGAAATGAGCCCAGAGAACAGAGCTGCTGGTTGCTTCCTGCTGCAGGAACTGCTCAGACTGGTCTGGCTGAGTGGGAGTCAGAGGAAAGTTCACCTGCTGACGTCTGAAGACATGAAGCCTTCTCATGACTCCCAGTGTGAACACAAACACTCTGCTGCTGTTTAAATGGCTTCATTGTTGTTCTGCTGATCCACGTTCTGTTCAGCTCTGATGGAACCACAACCTGCTTTAACTGGGAACCAACTGGACTCTTCATTGCTGGAGATTTGTCTCCCTCTGGTGGTGAAAAGATAAACTGCATGATGTCTGATTATTAAACCCATTTGCTGCGTTTTTAAATGATCCAAACATGTCAGTGATGGTAAAAAGTGAGCAGAACCACAGTCAGTTCTAAGCTTTCATTTATCAGGACATGAATAAAAGATCATGTGTTCCTCAGCAGCTCTTAAAATGAGGGAAATACAACAGCAGCACAGATTCCATTGGGTCATTATTTAGTGAACAGAACCAGAAGCAGAACCCTGAAGCAGTGAGTGAAAAACTAAGTCCATCCTTTCTGCTTCCACAGCAGGTCAGAGGCTCAGTAGCTGCAAGGAGCTGCTGATCACATGACAATCTGCACTTTAACCATTTTTAGCCCTTTAACACTAAACAAAAATTAGTTGATGCTTTGCTGGAATTATGGCATCAAAACAGAAGTAATCCCTGGGGATTTTCCCTCACCACATCATCATTATCATCATTATCTTTTTTACAGTGTATTCTAAATACTGATATATCTATAACAATGGCACATAAAACATGTGAACACAAATCGCTTCATTTCAGATATTCCACTAAAACAGTACATCCAATAACATCCAATTAAAGGTAATGTTATTTTTTTTCATTTTAAAAGCCTTGATGATCTGCTTTCCCTCAATGACTGTTAGACCTGTATTTTTACTTTATGCTCTAAAACTAAGTCAGTTCACAGATTCACAACGTTCTGAATAAGCATTGTTACTGAGGTACAGGTATACAAATGACTAAATAATTACAAATGCTAATGCGAGTGAGCAATCAGGCCTTCATCTGACTTAGTAGCTGACTAAGCTGGCATTTAGTTACCTGCAGACAATCTGAAAGCCTTCTACTGTTTTCATGCTGCAGATCCTGCTGAGGATTAGCTGAATATAGCATGATCACACGTCCATTATGACACCATGAAATGCTCCACATGCTGAGGATTCAGTTACTAAACGGCAGAAAATCAGCACCAAACAATACATTTACTCAGCCAGTTTGTAACTGGAGGCTCTGGTTGCTTTTACCATAGAACACAAGGAGCAGTTGTTCCATGAATCAAAGTCTACAATGGCAGAAAATAGGTAACATCACCTTTATGGTTCCATGTGTTCCATCCACTAAGATCAGCTCCATGTTCAGAGGTCACACTACCACATCTTCATAGAAAACAAGCTTCCATCCTTTTCTTTTGCTGCTATGTGTTAAACTACAGGATCATTGTTATCTGTCAACATCCAGATCATATTTATAATGAAGCAATGCAGTTTGCAGACAATCCCAATGAAGTGTGACAGAGTTTGTGAAAACCAAATGATCTGCTGAAGCTAGATGTGGCCAGCAAGGCAACAGGGATGCAGCTACGCTGTTTTTCTCTGCCCACATCATCCAAACTATTGCTGGGACATTTACAGTAAAGCTTAACACTTCAGGGCCAACCTAAAAACCTGCCTTTGTTACACATGCAGAGAATCTTTATTACTACATAGAGACCAACATTTTAAGCTCTGCTCATTTTGAAGAAGATTCTTCAAAATGTTTAAAATGTGAAATAAATGCAGTTTATGCAAATAGTAAATGGTTTCATATTTATGAAGGTGTGCTGTGAATCCTTGAATAAATAGCTTTTTACCTCTTGGTGCACCTTTTAAATTCTTTTTTGTCTGGGCCATCTTTTCAACTACCTTAGTGATTTCAACCAGATGTTGACAGTGAACACCTCATGCGTATACGGAGCTCTAGAATGATTCCAGTTGCTTTATGTCGTTGCCGTTGCTCTCTCTAGCTGCCCTTTTGTGATCTAATGCTCCAGTTTAGTTCAACTCTGGCTAGATTTCACCGTGTTAACTCCAAACTTGTTGCAGTCCGCCCTCATCATTCTTCCTTCAGCCAAGATGCGGCTGACACTCATGTTTGTGTGGAAGCAGAATAATAATCAAATAATGAGAAGAAGCTGCTGCATATGTCTCTATGCTTGCATCCAAAGCCTTGAGTGAAGGCGTATCATGAAGGGGAGAAGTTGCCAGGTTCCATATTTCATAAACTGTTTCTGTTGGGACTCAACTGGATGGCGTAATGCCCAAAGCTTCTGACCACAGATGTGCTTAATGCCACAATTTCTGCCATGCAGTGAGAGGCGTTTTAGTACCAAATGTTTCCCTCCTACATGCACTCTGGACTGGAAACACTGAGAGCTACTTTTTAGGATCTGATTGAATGTGACTTTGTAAAGAGCCTTGAGATGACGTGTTGTGAACTGGCGCTATAGAAATAAAATCTAATTGAAGTGAAAACATTTTAGTGTGGTTATTGTGGAGCATTACCTGATCACTGCTTGTTCCACAGGCTAAAAACCATTCTTTGGGGATTTAACAGGACATGAAGTTTCTTTTTCTTTGTCTCTATGTAACTATAAATGTCATCAAATAGTCGGCTTTTATCACTTCCATGCGTTTCATATTCCACATGACATAAATGTCTTAATGTGGGCGTGGCCAGCAGATTTTGTAGCATCTCCCTAAACAGAGCTTAGACACTGAAACAAGGTTTACCACTTTGCAATATACTCTAGTTGCATATTCTATATATTAGCTCTACATGGCAATATTTAGCCCTAAAATCCCTGCCTGGTCCTACCTGATGCCGTCAGTATTTGTTCACCCAGAGCAACTCTTTCCTTTTCCATGTTCTTTTTGATGTAGAAAAGCTGATGGCTGGAATATTTGGAAAAGCTTTCCTCACTTCCCTTGTGATCTAAAAAAGGCAGAATATTAATTTTGTGTTATTTGTAATATTCAATAGTTTGTTTCTGTTGTAGTTCCATGTTTCTGCCAGCAGGGAGCGTATTCACAACTACAAGCTCTACGCGCTTCTTCTTTTGTCTTTTTTCTCTTTGCGCTGATGCCGTTACTGCAGTTTAGAGAGAGTTAGAACAGGAGGCGTCAATATAACTAGTTACTAAGTAAATACTGATTAAAACTGTGTTATATCTTGAGTTATTGATCCTAGGAGATTATCTGCACCTGCCAGGAGGGTTTCTGGTTGCGGGACATCACCGTGTTGTTGTGTTTTGTCGAGTGAAAACTGCGGTGAGTAATGATGATTAGCGCTTAGCATAGCATGCTAACTACTGCTGATTCTGGCTGATTGCTCACTGATTTCATGGAGAAAGTATCTTTGTTATATTGTTATGCTTGGAGACGATGTTTAAAACCAGCTGGAGACAGATGAAGGTATATGAGTGAATTGAGGATGTAAAAACTTGTGTTTTGTGTAAATTATCTGTGTTAATTGAGCTATTGCTGCATGTGATTTGTACTATTACTATATGCCAACTAATGCTATATAGGTAAGCGAGCTGGTTTAATGAGCTAAAACAAGCAACAGTGTGCTTTTGAGTTATTGAGAGACAGTAATTTAATGAATGATAACAAACATGATTCAAATGTGATTATAAATAATTCATATACACCATTTTGTGTGTGTGGGCTGTTTAAAAATTAATTTTATAGCTCTATGTGATACTTTGTCAATTTGAATGGTTCACGTTCATTGATTTAAGTTTAAAAAGGGGATTAAATACTGTACAGTTGATTTGGGTAAATGTATAAAAGAGAAAGAGATTAATATAAAAGCTGCTGCTCTATGCAGGTTGTTTTTTTGTATGAGTCGGTTTTGATCACTGATCTCTATTATACACTGGAGTGCTAATAGCCGCTGTTAGAACGAGTCGCTGTGAAGCCACCAGCCGCCATATTGGTACTCCCTATTTTCCTCCAGTAACAAAAAGTTTAAAAACGTCCTCAGGTTGTGGTTTAAAACTATAATTAACATTTAAACGTCCTCAGGTTGTGGTTGTCAAACTATAATTAACATTTAAACGTCCTCAGGTTGTGGTTTAAAACTTTAATTAACATTTAAACGTCCTCAGGTTCTGGTTTACAACTATAATTAACATTTAAACGTCCTCAGGTTGTGGTTTAAAACAATAATTAACATTTAAACATCCTCAGGTTGTGGTTTAAAACTTTAATTAACATTTAAACGTCCTCAGGTTCTGGTTTACAACTATAATTAACATTTAAACGTCCTCAGGTTGTGGTTTAAAACAATAATTAACATTTAAACATCCTCAGGTTGTGGTTTAAAACTACAATTAACAATTAAACATCCTCAGGTTCTGGTCGCTGACCCAGGATGTCTGGTCCAGTTAGAGGAGCTCCTGCTGAGGACTTTAGATGATTTTATGGTATTTATTGCAGCCAGGATTAAAGTAAGATCCTAGTTCCTGTTCAGGCTAACATCTGTGGCTCTGACCTGAAAGTGTAAAGCAGGAACCACTTTGGCTGAGTGATTATTTCATTTATTTTAACAACTTCAGCCTCTGTTACATGATGAGTGTGAAATATTGCCGTCCAGTTGGTGACTGATTCAGGCCTGGTGTTAGCCGCGCTTCATGGCGTCTAAAGGGACAGCATGAGATCAAATGCAGGAAGGTGATGTGTTCATCCAGGATGACAGAGAAGCTGCAGCTGAGGTGGAGGAAGCCTGGTTCTCCTCCCAGGAGAGAGAGGAGGTCCATCCTTCCTCAGAACTCCAAGATGTTCTGATGCCACGGCTGCAGAACAATCGTCCCTCTGAGGCCCAGGTTGCTCCTAACCTTTGAAAACCTCTGAGTTACGCAGCGAGGGTCTGGAAATGTTCAGCGTCAGGGAGGCCCGCTCTGAGGACAACACAGAACAGCTTGGACCGGGTCAGAACCGGACCTGTGTGTCTGCTGGGTTCTCTGAGACGTCTCCCTGCTTTTAGCCTCCATACGGCGACCTTTACTGGATCTGCTGCTTTTATTCCTCCTTTTCTGACTAGTTTCAGCTGCTGCTTCAGTCTGGAGGAAATCCTGAGCCGCTCGCTGTGGACAGAACATGTGAATCAACCCAGTGCAGCTGCTGTGAACATCTGGACCTGGTGTCAGCAGAACCAGGTGCGTCAGAGGCTGCCCTGCAGGGGAAGCGCTGTGTTCAGGTCAGCGTCTCTCTGGATGTGATTCAGAGGAGGAGCTTAAAGCCTCTGCTGCTTCCAGAGGCCCTGCAGAAAAACACTGGTTATAAAACCCGTTAATGTGGTTTAATTACAGCATTTATTCAGCAGAAATGTCGTTTCAACACAACGATGGAGCTTTGATACGTTTCTGTTAGGAAGCTGTGGTTCAGAAGATGAACCTCCACAGATTATTAAAGCCTAACATCCTGTTGTTCTGGTGGAGGAAACGCGGTCGGCCTGTTGACCTTTGAACCTGTAATCTGCTTTTTAGGTGAAACGCCAACGGCTTCATTTATCTGAAGATGGTTCATTCAGATTAGTTACTTCAACAGGCGAGGTCCAACCTGGACCGCTTTTAGAAATTAGAAATGTCAGGTTTAAACGCCTAAAACATTCGTTAAACACAAAGAAGAAAGACAACAGACGTTAGATTTTAGAAATTAGAAATGTCAGGTTTAAGCGCCTAAAACATTCATTAAACACAAAGAAGAAAGACAACAGACGTTAGATTTTAGAAATTAGAAATGTCAGGTTTAAGCGCCTAAAACATTCATTAAACACAAAGAAGAAAGACAACAGACGTTAGATCTTCTCTAGCAAGGAGAACGACACAGGGACACGCTCAGTTACAAACCCCCTATCCGTTCTGAAGTACACCTGCTGTTTGCTTGCTTTTTATTTTCTCAGGCAAGCAAACTGCAATGTGACCTTTGACCTCATAAACTAGCAGTTCAGTTCTCAGGGAAAGGAGTAACCACAGATGGTGAGGTGCAATAAATCACACAAAAACATTTATCAGGAGACCTTTTCTCTTCACAAAGCCTTGCTCTGTAACATAGAAGAGAAAGTTTAGTCATCTGAAAAACACTTTAATACATGAATAAACTCAAACCTTAAAACATTTTTAATAGTAATGAGTAAATATGTGATAAATGCGATGAATATGGTAAATAAAATAAAACATGTAGAGAATAATAAAAAGAAACCAGGTTAGTTTGCACACACAGATGCCAAACTCCTGTAATTCTGTAGTTTTGTATTTCAGAATAAAAATGAGCTGCTGTTAAATGAAGAATTAATTTTAAATTAAAATGTTCTTAAGAATTAAATTATTTCTTAAGAGAACAAACGGATCCGTCTGAGCGTCTCTCTGAGCTGTTGGGAGAAAGACGAGCAGCACCAGTTGCTTTTCCTTCCAGACGCCGACATGCAGCTGATAATTGTACCAATAACTGGACCACATTAGCTGCCTGTCAGTTATTTAGTGTTTTTTATTAAACCTTTATTTATCCTGGGGAGAGACCTGCTGAGATGGAGACCTCTGAGGTTAAGCTGTCATGGCTGTCCAGGTGTCCACCAGGTGAACTGTACCTGTGGTTTCTGACAGGTGAGCCGTTGCCGGATCTCCTTCAGGCTCGTCTAAATGTTCAGGACGGCTCACAGGAAGCTGCTTTCTAGGCTTCTAGGCTCCAGTCTGTCACAGCTTTAGTTCCAGCGCTGTTAAGTCTTTGAAAATTGTTTTTATCTGATAAAGCTTGATGTAACATAGCAAAGTGTCTTTATTTATTTATGCTTCAATCCTTTTCCTGATGGAGATTCTCTTCAATCAGGTTTTTCTTTATTCTCTTTGGCCTTTAGCAGCAAACCAGCCAATAGATTTAACTCTCTTCATGTGTTTGGGGCTAAATGAGCTGCTAAAAGTAAACTTTCTGCACCAAATGTAATCCAAGGTCTACTTACTCTGTTCATGGAAATGAGTTCATCAAGGACGGCACATCAGACGAGGCAGACTCCACCCAGTGGGCCGTCAGGCTGAGCATCGTTTGGTTTAAATGTATCGATGTTAGAGAGCGACATCAACGGTCTACATAGCTAACACGCTAGCTGCTGTTAGCTCGACTCACACTGCGTCAGCGCTGCGCCCCTCCTTCCAGCCTCAGAGCCTGGAGGGCCGGTTCTGAACAGATCCCTGGTTCTGTTGGGATCTGGGTCCAGGAGACACTGGGATAGAATAGAAACGCATGTTTGCATTTCTATTTTAGTGAGATGTTAGCTGCAGCCATCCTCAGATGTCCAGCGTGTGTCTGCCAGAAAAGTCCAGAAACTCTGGCTTAGAGTGAAAACAGGTCAGCTTTTACTCCACTGCTACATTCCTGTGGCTTTAAGCTTTTAGGCCTTTACTCGACTTACTGCGCGGTTCTGTTGGGCTTTTCTGGTTCTGAAGCTCCAGCCTGTCGGTACTAGTCTCCACTTCAAGGTTCATCTTCTCTTTGCTGATGTCTGGAAAAGTAAAACGTAAACATGGTGAGGTTTCTGACGTAGATTTAGCATGTTGAGAAATCCTGACAATACTAAATATAAACTCTACATTCCTGAGAGTTTATTGTACTCAGAGTTTAGGGTTTACCTTGCTAGAATATAGATCATTAGGAGCTCTGGTTGCTTTGCTGTTTCTGTTGTAGGACGTGACCTTTGACCTGTAGGAAATGTTTTAGAGTTCAGAACCTGGAACGGAGGTGACCTTTGACCCCTGAAGCTCTGTATTCAGAGCTTAAAATCAGTTTAATTCTCAGTATGTAACCAAACATTTCAGGCAGCCTGGTCAGAAACTCTTCCCTGAATCCACCAAGGAACCGAACTGGTTCCTAAACCGACTCCAGTCCTCATTTAGCTCTACATGTGAATAAATCTGGACCCAACACATGTCTGTTGGACTTTATGGTCTCAGTGGGTCCATCTTTAGGTCCATCAGGTGAAATTATTTAATGTTTAACTCTTCATTTAACACTGAAGCTGGAGGAGGTTCGGTTCTGGTCCGTTTGAGGACGTTTCTGCTCATGTTCTCAGCTCTGGTCTTCAGTTTCTGGTTTTTACTGGAGTAGAAGAGAAATACTCGGATTCAAAGTTAACATTTAATCTGCAGAATATGACCAGATTAAAGCTGCTTTTAACCAAATTCTTGTTGTTTTTAAGTCTCACATCTTCAGGAGGAGTAAACGAGCAACAACACATAAGGTACCGTTTGCTTTTCTCTAGTTAGAACCACGTTCCCATCCAGAACCCCTCAGAACCATTTCACCATCAGTCTCCATCATCATCTGCCATGTTTGGTGTTTCCATCTCCTGATCACCATCAGTCGTTAGTTTAACGCCTCCAGCAGCAGAGAAACCATCCGGTTCTGTCCATTAAGGCCCAGGCTGTTGAACCGACTGGGTTCAGCCGGTCTGCCGGTACCGGCGCCGGTCCAGGCTTCCTACGCCGTCCTGACGGGTTCTGACGTCTGGAGGAAAACTTTGATTTCTCTCCTAAATTGACTTTATAACTAAATGGATCATCACTATAAATGGATTTTTTGTGCAGAATCAACAACAAGTGGGACTCAATCATGAAGTGGAACGAAATTTATTGGATATTTCAAACTTTAACTAATAAAAAACTGAAAAATTGGGTGTGCAAAACTAATCAGCCCCCTTGAGTTAATACTTTGCAGCGCCGCCTTTTGCTGCGATTACAGCTGCAGGTCGCTTGGCGTATTTTTGCCCATTCCTCCTTGCAAAGCTGATAGAGCTCAGTGAGGTTAGATGAAGAGCATTTGTGAACAGTTTTCAGTTCTTTCCACAGATTCTTAAGTAATTTCCCTCTGGGATTATTAAAGTATGTCTGATTCTGGATTGGATTCAGGTCTGGACTTTGACTAGGCCATTCTAACACCTGGATATGTTTATTTGTGAACCATTCCACTGTAGATTTTGTTTATGTTTTGGATGATTTTCTTGTTGGAAGACAAATCTCCGTCCCAGTCTCAGGTCTTCTTCAGACTCCAACAGGTTTTCTTCCAGAATTGTCCTGTTTTTGGCTCCATCCATCCTCCCATCAATTTTAAACATCCTCCATGTCCCTGCTGAAGAAGAGCAGGCCCAAACCATGATGCTGCCACCACCATGTTTGACAGTGGGGATGGTGCATTCAGGGTGATGAGCTGTGTTGCTTTTACACCAAGTTTAGCCACTGAACAAAAGACTAAAAGTTTAATCTCAGCAGCTTTACAAACATCGGGACTTCAGTGTTGTGCAATTACACACTGTTTTAAAGTTATTTAATAAATAACTCTGTTATTGTCTGGGGAATATCGGCTCTAGAGCTGATATCAGGACAATAGATGAAAAGGATGAATTCGAGCTCTGATGATCTTTTTACAGCAAACTCTGCACACATAGAATAAGGAGTGACAACTTCTCTTCAAGTTCATGAATTTATTAAAAGAGCCCACCTGCCCCTGTGAATCATGATGCCTTGCTCATGGTCCGTTTCTGTGTCAGCAGGAGGAAGTGGGGACTGAGAACCGAAGGAACACCAGAACCAAGCTCACTCCAAAGAAAGCAGAGGTACCGGCCAGAACCAAACAGCTGAACTGGTCACCTGGAGACAAAGAGCTGATCTGTTGTGCTTCTGTGGTCAGAGCTCTTCCTCAGGTTGTCGGTTTGACTCCCAGAGCAGCAGGAAGGACGGCACGCTGCAGAAGATCGGAGACTTCCTGCAGAGCTCCCCGACTCTGCTGGGCTCCAAAGGTCAGAAACGTGCGACAAGAACCCAGAACCAGGACCGGTGGGCTGAAGCTCACCAGAGTCAGAAACGGGTTTTACTTTATTACCAGAGGCTAATTTAATGCCGTCCAGATTAAGAAGTTAATTCTCTGTGTGGTTATGAGGCAGAACCAGCTGTCATCAGTGATCATTGCCTCTGGTTCTGTTTGCTTCACGCTGGGCGACCCGTGTTCCTGCAGCCAAGAAGATGATGAGCCTGGTCAGCGGCCGTCTGGACCCAGACTCAGCAGCCGCCTCTTCCTCCCTCAGCCTGAGGGCCAAGAGGGGCAGAAAGAAACTCTACAGACCTGAAATCTCCTGCCCCATGGACATGCCCCCCCACCCGGTAAGAGCCCTGAACCGACAACCTCAGCAAGCTGCAGGAGAACCAGCAGAACCCAGACCTCAGTCAACCAGGCCGGTTATATTAGACCTGTTAGTTCATCATCAGTTCTTCTTTCCTCCTCTGGTGGATCTGCTGAGGGTCCAGACCTGTTCCCTGACTGACCATCAGCTAAATTAAATAACTAAAATTAATAAATAAATGACGTTTGATCTGATGGCTGATAACTGCTGCCTGTAGTAAAGTTCTTTATAGCGCCGACATGCAGGATTTAACCCACCCAGAACCAACTGGTCAGGGTCAAAGTAACCTCTGAACACAGAAATGTGTTCTCTTTATATTAAAGTTAAATGAAACATTGTAATTGTTCTTTTAATAATCAAATGGATATGGAACAAGTTTAATAAGTGGCTGACCCCATGTCTGCTTTTCACAAGACACTGGATTTATGTCAGGCTGTGAAATTCAAATAAAAGATAAATCCTGATTACTAAAAGACAAACACTTTGTTGTAAATTTCATTTTTAGAATATTTTAGTCTGCAAGTAAATTTTCTACCTAATAATCCTCAGTAATAATAAACTGGACCAAACTTGTTCTATTATCTTATTGTTGAGGTCATGGGCCGTTTAAAATAAACCAGAGGACCAGAAATGGCCCCCGGGCCCCGTGTTGGACCCCCCTGGTGTCCTGCCAGAAGTAATCAACCCAATCTCAGCTTGAAGGAACTGAATCCCTGCAAAGTGATCACAGCCGTGGACCTGAGACTCTACACTGCTGGTTCTGGTTCCTCCCAGCAGCTGCTAGAACCCAGCGGTTCTGGTTCTTTAGCTCTGACTGGGTCTGGTTCTAAGTGACGTTCTGATGGCTGAAGACCTTTTAACCTCAGATGTTTAACCTCCTGCCAACGTTGACGCCTTTCCTTTTATCTGCAGATGATCAACCAGGAGACGGACGGCGAGGGCCAGAGCGACCATGACATCATCAAACGGCGCCTGCGCAGCAGAGCGGCTAAGTCCTAGCGCTGCCCTCCAGAACGTTACTGTAGAAATGAAGCTGCTGGTGACGGATCGTTGTTCTGAGACGCATTTATTGGATCGGTTCTGTGGAGGCCGACCCGTTAACACTAACCAGCATTTAGAAGTTCATGTTTCACTTTATTAACCAGCAATGGTTCATCTCTAATGTGCAATCTGCTCTAACTTCACCTCCTAGAACACTTTGTGGAACGTTTAACGGTTCTGCTGTCTCACTTTAACCTGAATCATTAAGTTCTGACGGGTCATCCGGTCTCATCAGAGTCCAGAGCCATCATGTCCAGGAAACCATCTGTTCCCAGAACCATGATCCTGGCCGGGTTCTCCTCCTGGTTCCTCTGAGAAGAACCCTGCAAACCAGATGATTAAAGTTCTCACGTTCCTCCTCCACACTGTGGAGAACCGTGAATTCAGACGTTTCTGTCAGAGATGGTAGAAAGCCTCGCCTTGCTTGACCTTCGCTGATCTAACCAAACATGGATGGACTGATGCATGTGGGTTCTAAGCAGGTACCGCTTACAGAGTTCTCCAAGGTGTGTTTTTCATGGTTAGAGCTGCTGACATGTGATGAAGGGTCAGATAAAGACCTCACCTTTACACCTGGGTCCTTTACTCACCTGTAATACAGTGAACGCTCGCTACATCACGGTTCACCTTTCATGGTCTCACTGCTGTGTTCTGCGTTCTGATTGGCTAAACAGTCTCTCTGCTTCTTCTCTACCTGTGTGTCAATAATGTTGCAGTTTAATATTTACACGTACGTAAAACGGCCAAATTTAAGTTTGGAAATTCTCTTGCAATTTCAAGTTTCTCTAAAACCAACCGGAGGCTCGCTTAACAAGATCCATCAGTCTGTCGTAGATCCATCAGTCTGTCGTAGATCCATCAGTCTGCCGTGGATCCATCAGTCTGCCGTGGATCCATCAGTCTGCCGTAGATCCATCAGTCTGCCGTAGATCCATCAGTCTGCCGTGGATCCAGCTGTGAATCTAAACAGCTTGGAGGAGACGGCTTTACTGACATGACGCTGGATCACATTAATGCCCTGATTGAAGCAGACCTGGCAGAAGTGACAAAGCCACCAAGCGACGATGAAGGAGAAGAGGAAGAAGAGGACACAAGTGTGGATGAAGATGAGGAGGATGGACTAACACTTGGTCGCTTAGCAACAATGCTGAGAATGGCCGCTGAACTTCAGCAAGCAGCTCAGGAATGGGAGCCTTTGATGAGCCGTTCATTACGGTTCTCAGACATAATCCATGGTGGCATGTCGGTTTATAAGAATCTTTTTGCCCAGAAGTAAAAAGAGCGACAACAACTACCGATAACTTTGTTCTTCTCCCTAAAAACTCACCTGCACCGTGGCTTTAGAAGAAAAAACGCTACAGAGCGGAGTCAGGATGCAGCGGCTCAGTCAGAAGAGCAGTGAAACACACGGGAGTCACTATTTGTCCTGCTGTACTTTCTATTTTATTCAGAATCATTTTTAATTTTCTCCCATTCTAATCCAATGACTCGGGTCGTGGTGGGGCGATGCTGATCTCCGTAATTTGAAGCCTTCAGTTCGTATTAATGATTAAAATCATTATTTTACAGTGCAGTAGTTATTTGTAAAGAAAAACGTTTATACAGTAGCTGCTTTTATTTGTTAAACAAATGCTTGGGCCTGTAAAAAGGTTTTGTTCTTTTGTTTCATTGTATAATAATTGTAAAATAAATAAAGGTTACTACTTCATATAACGGGTTCTTTTAGGAACGTAACCCCCGTGAGAAACGAGGGTTCACTGTAACCGTATAAGTCTAATAAAAGCTTCCTGAAGGGTCCCGGCCCAGACGGGCTCTGAAAGACAACAAGTGTCTCAGTTTCCAGTCATTCTGCAGAATAAAAACTGTTTTAATGGTCTGAAGGAAAATGGAGCTGAAAGCAACAAAGTCCATTAATGGAGGAAATGAGGAGCTTTTCTGTGCAGTGAGGTTTGATGTGCTGAAGGCAGCAGTGATGGAGCTCCCAGTGAGGACCGTCCTCCAGGAGGAAACCTCAGAGATGTGAGGAACCTGGAGATGAGCTGAGTCCACCATGAGGACATCAGCAGCTTACATCTTAAAGTTGCAGTGTGAGAGTCAAATTTAACTTTTAAAACAAATCTGAATAAACGGTACACCCAGGTTAAAACCTTGTTGCCAGTCCTTGCCTGTCCTGTATCTTGTCTGACTTCATGCAACCACTTCCCTCCCTTCAGCCAGGCTGAGGAAAAGACTCCACCGTCAAAGCTTCAGTGCAGTTCAGCTGTCCTCGTTTCAGCTGGTTGTGCCTCAATGGACAAATAGCTGTCATTTCTTACTTCATGCTAATCTTTGATGTGAAACCAACATCTTTTCTGTCAATAAGAAAAGTTCTTTTGGAGTTTCATCAGTTTTCAGGAAAACGGTTTATAAATGAAGGACTTTGTGCTGAAAGCTTGAAAAAAAGCATGAATTTAACGTCCTGAAGACTCACTGCTGCAGGGAGCAAAGGTGTCTTTTTAAAAATTAAATCTGAGATCTCTTTTAACTAGGCGGTTACCTATGCTTCCTAAATATCTTCAGAGTCCAGACCAAATGTGAAATAAAGAGATGAGACCTTGATATCCCAGAAATAGTCCGTGGGCCAGAATCTGTAGGACGTCTCCTTAAGAAGTTTCGTATGAACTGTCAGGGGAAACTTTCTTCCACCGGGATCAGTTGCTACACATAGCAGTGATCTAAAAACACCAATGTTCCCACGTTTTCACTTTCACATTAATAAATTTAAGCTGATAAGAAAATCTAAACTGTTGCGCTCAGGTCCAAGAGGTCACGTGATTCGAGTTTTGCTGCTCAGCCAATCAGATGGCTGTATTGTCAGCTGAGCGAGTTTACCAGTTCATCAGGGTTGTAAGCATCTGTTTTCAGACGAAGAAAGCCCAATAATAGCATTTTCTGGCGCCAGTTGGCAAAGATCTTGATGGCGAGGAAAAAGAAACAGCCCAGTTCATCCATCCATCCATCCATTTTCTAACACGCTTATCCCTGCTGGGTTCGTGAGGTGCCGGTGCCGATCTCCAGCTGTCAATGAATGGCACGACACCTGTGCAGCAGGTCTTGGTGATATCACAATAAAATAAGCAAAAGTCTGGTTTATTTCTGCTCTGCGATGGACTGATGACCTGTCCAAGTTGTACCCCGCCTCTCGCCCATTGACAGCTGGAGATTTTTAAAGCACCGACTGCTGTTTATCAGCTCATTGTGAACCAAACAATAGTTTTTATCTTAAAGTCCTGAATGTAAAAGTCTGAGCTTTAAAATCTCAAGGCTGACGGCAGCAAAGGACATCTGGGAGGAGTCAATGAAGAAGAGGCTCCTAAGCAGCATCCAGACCTGACAGATCTATAAAAAGTGATGATCAACAACATAAAGGCAACAATGCTGTTATCCACCCACACTGGTCTGTAAATGTGTAACATTTTCTGAAGCTTGACTGGTATTCTGGTAAAATGGTAGAAAACTGGTTTTTAGAAGTGTTTTTTAAAACCACTGTAGTGGTTTTAAAAAACACTTTTTATTTTACAATTTTGTAAACAGCTGCCGATTAAACTGAATGTTACAACCATGACATGATTATATGAGTTGTTTTACCGAGAAACCGATAAGAAGCGCCGTGAAAACCCGCCGGTCTGGCTGCAATGCGCGCTCCCGACACAGGGGGACAGAATTTAGCGCAGCACCGGTGTCCTGCAACTTTTATTTGTGTCCCTGGTCCGACACGCCTGAGTCCAATAATCCGGTAATTATCAGGACTCTGGAGAACCTGACTGCAGACTGAGGAGCTGATTGTTCCATTTGATTCAGGCGTGATGGACCAGAGAACCTCTAAAAGTTTCAGGACACCGGCCCTCCAGGACTGGAGCTGGACACCGTTGGAACAGGAACCTGAAGCTGAAAATGTGGGACTGTCCCTTTAAGAGGAGCAGCAGGACGCCGTGCACGCTGCGGCTCTGTGTGCGCGTTCACACGTTTCCTGTGTCAAAATAAAAGTCCAGAATAGGAAGAAGTTGTGATGTGGAAATGTTCCATGTGGTTCTGTTGTTGGTGTTGGTTCAGCTTCTGGTTTGGTGCAGCAGGAGTTTAGCTAGAAAAGTAAAAACTGGTCTTCAGTCTGTCCAAGTCAGCAGTTTGGAAGTAAAGAAGCTGATTTTAGTCCCAGACTGTCAGCGTCGGCTCTTCTTTCATTCTCAACGTGTTTTCAAGGTTTGGAAAGATGGAGCAGAAATATCATTTCATCATTGCTTTGAGTTTCTGCTGCTGATTTATTCAACTAAAGAACAAAATCTGTCATTTAAAAACATGTCAGAAAGAAGATGGAAATGTTTTACTGTAAATTAGGACTTTTTGAAAGTCAGTGTTGATAGAAAAAAATTGTTTTATTGAAACAAGCGTCAGAATGTTATAATATTGATATAATATAATATATAATATATAATCAATATAATATTGAAATATTGATCAGAGGAACAGAAGAGAATGAGCAGCAAATGAATCAAACACAGAAGAAGAAAATCTGTTTATTGCTCATTAAAACACATGAAGTAGAACTGCAGCAAATCTACAAAAGGAAGATTTAACATGTGAATGTAAAAAGTGTTTAGAAAAATAGGAGCTGACAGAAACAGATAATGTCCAGAGATTGAGAAAAACTGGCCAACATTTCAATGAAATCTGACTGATGAATGAAAGTAAAAAACCAAGAGAGAAAGTCAACATGCGGATATTCAGAGTGAAGCTTTGACTGGAAACAGGCAGAAAAACAACATGTGGATCCTGGAATAATCCCAGCTTCCATCTTTAAAGGACTGGAAGAGGAAGAAGTTTCCAAGGAATCATTTAGAAGAGTTTCACAAAGAAACAGATTGAATCCATGAATGTGAAAACGTGTTTCTGAGTGAAAGAGACAGACATGAACAGACTGAACTATCTGTTCAACAGGGAGAGGCTTTCTCTGACAGGAGGAGACTCTTTAGACTCAATCAGCACAAAGACACTGAGGAACCAGAACTGGACCAGAACCCAGGAAGCAGAGGTTCAGTGAATGTGGTGCTGAAGGTGTGGAGGTGGATCAGTGAGTCAGAGGAGACTCTGTAGAAGGACAGAATACCAGCAGGACAGTCCACATACACTGCTACTCTGTTGGAGACGGAGGAGGAGAAGATAGATGTTTCTCTGTTATTGTGACGGACATAGTAACCATGACGATCAGAGCAGAACAGACTCCAGGACTGATCATTAGATCCAAACCAACAGTCTCTACTGTCTCCTTTCCTCCTGATTCTTCTGTAACTCACTGATATATAAACGTCTCCTCTCCACTCGACCTCCCAGTAACAGCGATCAGTCAGACCAGTTCTACACAGCAGCTGAGGTTCATCAAATCTGTCTGGATGATCAGGATATGACTGAAGCTCCTCCATCCATGTCACCTTCCTGTTGTCTTCAGACAGTTTGAGTTTTCTGTTCACTGTGTTTGTGTCGATTGTGAGTTGACAGGAATCTGATGGAGAGAACAAAGACAATCCAGCTGCAGTTATTGATCATTTATTGACACTTTGATGATGACTCCTGAATGAGTGATGGACAGTTTGAAGATGGTTGAATGTGAGCTGCTTTGTTGTCATGAATCAAATGAAAAACACACTTACACTTCCTCAGACCTGGTGTCAACCATCGGACTCCAGCAGGCTCCACCCTGAAAGGAGGAGGGGGGTCAGACCATCAGTCTCTTTCAGCAGCAAACATGGACATTACATGTCTCTCAGACACACATTGTCCTCCACTGAGAAAGGACCAGTCCAACATTTGGACACGTCCACTTGTTGTAAAAATCCAGAGAAAGAAAGAAGAGCTGAGAGCAGACAGACACCTGGGCTCTGATGATGATGATGATGATGATGATGATGATGATGATGATGATGAAACATTACAACCTGCAGTGGATTTAGTGTCGCTGTGGGAAATTCACGTGCTCTGTGCTGCAGCGCTCTGATTGGCTGAGATCAGAAATGGAGCAGGTTTTAAAAGAGAAGGGCCGACCTCTTCATGAACTAAGTGACCCTCTGTGGCTGGCAGACCTGGCATCTTTAGTTGATCTTACGCATCGTCTGAATACACTGAACAAGAAGCTACAAGGCAAAGAACAGCTGCTGCCACACCTGTATGCACACCTGAAAGCCTTCTGGGTAAAGCTCCGCCTCTTTGAGACACAACTACGAGGCTTTAATGCTGCACACTTCCCTGCTCTGTCTGAAATCACGTCTGCTTTTCCAAAGGCCGACCTTTCTGCTAAAAAGGAGAAATATGTGTCTGTGATTGCATCTCTGCTGACAGAATTCAACCAGCGTCTCCAAGACTTTTCTGTCATTGAAAAACAAATCCAGCTGTTCTCCACCTCCTTCCTGGTGGATGCAGAAGAAGTGGAAGAGAGTCTGCAGTTAGAACTGATTGAAATGCAATGTGATGATTCTCTGCAGAGTCAACATCAGCTTCTCTCCCTCCCTGAATTCTTTCAGAGTTTGGATAATGCCAAGTTTCCTCTGATGAGACGCCACGCAGAAACAATAATGAGCCTGTTGGGCTCAACATCCAGATGTGAACAAAGATTTTCTCTGTTAAATCAGAAGAAAAGCAGACTGAGAAGCAGAATGACTGACAGCATCTCTGTGAAGTCCTTCGTGTCTCAACCACCAAACTTTCTGCTGACATGTCAGCCATCCTTCAATCAAAGGACAGCATCACTGCTCCCACTGACTGCAATGTTCTTCACATTATAGCTGACTTAGAAATACACACAGTATTCATGTGGCAATATGGCACCTCTAGTGTGGCCCTTTGTTTAGTTTTCTGGATTTGGCCCTCACTAAAAAAGTTTGGACACCCCTGGTATAAAGTGTTAATGTTCCCCCTTTTATTTAGGAAGATAAAAAAGGTGAATAAAATAAATCTACTTTAGGACCTTTAAATGAAATAAAGACAAGTAACAAGTGCTTCTCTGCATAAAACACTAAAATAAAAACACTCAGGGTGTCAATCTAAAATCACAGTTCAATAATATTTGCTTAAATGCTGATTAATTAAAGCTAAAGCCAGCAAACACCAAGCTAACCCTACGTTGCAGGCCTGTTTCCATGCTTGTGAATATGGAGACCAAACTCAGTGGTCGCTTCACTCAAAGAGCAAATAATAAACTAAAAAGGTCCCTTGTGCCAAATGAATAATAATCCTAACAGAAACGCTCTGCTCCGTTTAGTCCTCCTCTCCTGTGGAAAAAACTCAGCTCCCACAGTCACGGCTCTGACTCCAATACTAGGCCACCTGCTTTATAAGTTTGTTTTTTATTAATTCTGCATTATTTTAACTACATGCGCTGTGTTTCTGTGCCTCAACGCTCTTACTGCTCCTCTCTCCTCCCTTCCCTCAGACCCAGGTGCTTTTATCAGCGGCCAGCCTTCAAAACGTGAATCACTACGTTTAATGTCCTTCCACTCGTACCAAAATGTCCCAATTAAAGTCAATAGGAGAGTCAGTAGCTGTGTTTCATGCTATTTTGTTTTTAACCACACAGAACCAGCGCTGCTTCAATGGAATGCTGCCTTGCTCTTTAATTCAGGTGAGCATAATTACGTTAAATGTAATTTAGGTGTGGACTTTTAAGGGTATGATATATTAAATAATTATTTTTGCTCTTTAACAATGTATTATGGGAAAACCTGCTCAGTTTTATAACTTTTAATATTATGGGAAGACTGGTCAGTTAAATAAATAAGAGAGAGGACTGGCCAGTTCACACATTGATGATTGCTGTTGTGGTTCACATGAAACTAAGAACCACATGTGTTATTGTGTTATAATTTGTTTTAACTTGTGGTGGGAACTTATGACAATGTGTTGTGGGAAAGACTGATTCTGTATTCCTTATTTTGCTTATATTTGCTGTATTCTGAGTGCACTCATATTATTTTGCTTCGCACACTGCTGAAATGCTGGGAACAGGTCCTGTTTGGGAAAGATGCTGTGGAGGGAGAAATGGCCACTCTCGCTCCACATCTGACTCTTTGTTTACAAGTATATAAAGAGGAGACTGCCCTCTGTGTATTTTATAATTTTGGAAACAGCTACCGATTAAAGTAAATTTTAAAACCTTGACTTGAGTTTTTTTAATTTTTGGTTTTAACCGAGAAATCTATCAGAAGTGACATGACAATGTTCAGCCCAGCCTCCCTCGCTGCAAAGCGCGCTCCCGACACAGGGGAAACAGATTTCCATGGGGGAACAGAATTGCGCACAACACCGGATCTCTCGGCTTCTCTGCTGCGCTCTCTCACCCAAACTCACGATGCATTCAATGACTGCCTCAGGGTAGGAAAATACACCTCTCACATGTACCGTTATTATAATGAACTACAACTATGCAAATAGATGTTTGAACATGTTGTAAACACATTTTAGAGATGAACACTTTTAATAAAGCAAGAATAAATAAATTAACCATGTTTAAACTATTTCTTGTTTATTAGTGTTTACTTCATAGACATTTTACTACATCTCTTATTTAACTAGGCCAGGGGTTTTCTAATTCATTGAATGTGTGCCTCCCCTTGGAATAGGTAAAGATAACTAGCAAATTCATAAACGATTGTTTTCAAGAGCAGACAAACTGAAGTAAACAGACGCCAACGTCAAACTGAACTCATGTCAACAGGAGATGCCAACTGAAATAATAATATTAAAAAAATAAGCGGAAATTAACAGACGTCAACATTTTCCATATTGTGATTTACTTTTTAGGCTAATTATACACAATTTAAACCTGTTTCTATTTTAACAACCATGTTCTCAAGCATTCTCAATGCGAACAATGAGGACACGCCTTTGATGTGCAAAGCTGTTCTATGTTGGGTTGTAGAGAAGAAAGAAACAGCAGCAACTCATCCTTCCCTTGTAGCCTTGACCGGTATTAGTTTTTGATCAGGGTGAGAGAGGAAAACCCCACATTCACACAGGTAAGTGGAGATAAAGGGCATCAGGACTCATGGCTTTGGCGGACACATGGGGAAACTCGCTCTCGATACTCAACCAGAATCGCGTAATCGGCATTTCCACCAGTCTCTATTTTAAGTCCACATTTGAGCTGAGCTGAACAAGAGCCTCCTCCTCTTGGATGTTCAGTTCATCACGGACTGTGGGTGGGAAAGAGAAGGGGTTTCTCACCCACTGGTTTCCCAGTGGTTCCTCTCCAAAATACTCTCAGAACTGATCATGCAGCCCGTTCAGATGCTGATGACCAGTTTCACAGAGTTCAGTGGCAGCGCTGTCTTATATTTCTTAGCGCTTCCCCTGTGAATCTTTGGCGCCCCCCAGGGGAGACACGCCTCACCTATTGAAAACCACTGATCTAGGCTACATGGTCCTGGTCCAAGCTGGATGAGTTCTGAATGGATGGATCTGAGGCTTCAAAGCAGCTTTTAAATCCAACATATCACCAGAACCCAGTTCTGCATTGTTGGGTCTCTCCTCAGACGGTCAGAGGGACCAACAAAGTTCTACCTCTTCAATCTGCTGCTCACTGCAGCCTCTAAATGCAGATCAGCTGATTGGTTGAAGGCAGAACCTCCATCCTACAACTGGTGGTGCTGAAAGTTTGGGCCAGGTACCAAATGGAGAGAAGAAACAACCAGACCAGACTTTAAATTAATGTGTTCGATAGGCGTTGGGAACCTGCAGTGATGTCACTGATGCAATAAAACTAAAGGTAGTAATTAGTAATTGAATCATTGTTAGATGAAGGATCTGAGACTTTTTGACAGCACAACTCTGACCCAAGACTGGTTGATGATCTGGTCAATGTTCTTTTTCTCTTTTTGTTGTTTAGAAAATGGAAAAAATCAATAAAATTTAATTTAAAATGGGTTTCATCATGTGAATCTAACTGGTAAACTTCTCTTTCACAAATATATTCAGTTCCTATTCAACACCATTAAAGACCCTCGGCCCTTTAATTTTCCCTGTGAGCCGTTCTTAGTGAGGAGAATATTACAGAAAACTGGGTAATGATCTCTGCCTGCAGACGAGTCGTCTAATAAATCCAATTTCACAACCAGCTGAAATATTCCTGGACACTAGTGTTAAATCAAGGACTGATTCATTTCCTGGATGAACATCTGTTCTGGTCCATCTTCCATTATTCAACAGGATTAATTATTATCCTCTAAATGTTCTTCTACTATTTCTCCATTTCCATCTGTTCTGTTTCCTCCCCATCATATTCCATGTGCATTAAAGTCACCACATATTACTGATTATCTCCTCCATTAATCTGCATTAACTGATTCAGATCTAACTTTTTACAAGGATTATAATAGTTAACTATAATTAATTAACCTCATTTATTATTCTCTCTATTACTACATATTCTAGATCAGTTCCTCTACTTATTTCTCTGCATGTTAGATGATCTTTTCTAAATATTGAACAATCTCCTCCTGTTTCTTCCTTCCTGTCACTGAAACATTTCCACTTATTCAGAAAACTAGTTACAGATTTATTTAGTCTTTTACACATTTTACCCATCTGTGCTTTTTTAAACACATTTACCACGTTTTTACCTCTCATCACAACAACCTCCTGCCATCTTGGAGGAAAAGTCACCATGAATGATGTGACATTTTCTCCATAATCACACATGAACTCTGAGCTGCTGCTTTCAGCTCCGTACCTGGATCATCTAGTCTGGAGTCAAAGGAAAAGAAGGGAACCAAATCTCTGCAGCTCCAGATTTAGCTCCACAAATGTGATAAAATAAAAACTGAATAAAGTTACAACCAAAATGATTCTTAACTCTGGCTGATCTAGATTTTAAGTCTTTCTGCTCCAATCTTGCACAAAGTCAGCCCACAGCTTTCCACTATTTCTGGGGCAACAGACTGTTGTGGAAATTGTTATTGATGTATTTAACTCTGATCATATCTGGTCTGGATGCACCTGCAGAACTTTCCTGTGATAAAGAAGCTCACATGCTTACAGATTTACTGTGTTTCTACATCCAGGGCATAAAGAGGAGTTGAGTTAGATAGGAACTGGATCGTACCAGTGGCTGCACTCCTCTGTAATTACTCCCACTTTCTTTGTTAACCCAGGATGTGTAAAAGTTGAGTGTGTTCTTTTTCTCTTCGCTGTGTTTCCTTTGTGAGTTAGGGGACAGAGACATTTAAGCGCTTCTAGCCTTGGAATTAAATAACTTAGAGAGACAATTATGCATCTTTTCTCTTGATTAAAAATAAGTGGTGTGCTTACTTAATTGATAATTATTAATATCCACTATAATTTGGCGTTGTCGGACTGTGTGATGAGGGATGAGGACGCTTGGCCAGCCTGAAGACTTCATTCCACCTACGTTTAAAAAAAGGCATTCCTGAAACCTGCCAGCAGCTCCTGGCCGATCGGATCCCAATCCAAAACACTTCTGTGATCATTCCTGCGTGAGACAGTACTCTAAGCCATTTTATTGCACATTAACCATCAACTCCTAATACTTATTTAGTTTCACAGCATTTTTAGAGTGAGAAGATCAGCATGAGGGCCTCGCCTTGTCAGGAGAACAGGGCCGGTCTATTGGTAACAATAGGACCAAGCTAAACAAAGGGTTCTGCGGGTGGTTTTAGCATTTCTACACCTCATAAAGGAGAAAGCCAGGACGAGGAGATGTGCTGCCTCTAGAGAAAAATGGGTTCTGAAACCTCAAAGGCCTCGGGGGTGTCTCCCCCTCTTCCAGACTCTGTATTATATAAAAATATGAGGGGGAAAGGTAGATATTATGGTTTTCCACAGGGTGGAAAACATAAATCAGTTAAATAAGGTTAAAAAGCTGATGGATGGAGACTGGGAGAAAAAGAAACATAGGAAAAAGATTAACAAAGAGGATTTAGTTTAGAGGGTAAAATGGGTAAAATGTTGGAATGAATGGAGCGCAGAAGCTGCAAGAAGAGGAAGAAAGTCTGAACTGAAACAGATTTCAGGGGAAAGGATTTATCTGGAGACGTGGGTAACAGGTGTGACAATGCTGGTGGTGCTGCTGATGTCTCCATGTTTCCACCTCTAAATAGACCTAGTGGTGCTTCAGCCTCCTGTCCATATGATCCATTGCAGGTGGAGCTGCAGGCCCTGCAGGTGGCTGACCAGGATCTGGACTCCTGTCCCCCTCTGTGAAGATCTCAACCTGCTCAACAGCATGAGGACCGAGGCGAGGCTGAGGATCGGCGGTGATGTCATCAGTGTAGGAAAGAAAAAGAAAGTTGACAAAAGAGACACTGATCTGCACAAGGCTGGCCTAACCCTTTTTTCTGAGGAAGATCTGACCATCGTGGACATGGCCATGAACGCCGGAGCAGAGACTGTGTGTGTGGACAGTGGTCCCGTTCTAATGTATGTCACAACTGTGGACAACTGGGACACTGGAAGAACGACTGCCTGCAGGAACCACAGCTGCCTGATGACAGCAACTGATGGGGGATCAGACCCTGGATCAGGAGGTCAACCTCGTTAAGAAGGGACCTGCTAAGGAGTGTGAGGCTACACACACACACACACACACACACACACACACACACACACACACACACACACACACACACACACACACCTGTGTTTAAACTCTGAAATGGTTCCTACTTCTACTGATCCACATAGTTTGCTCACAGAGGCCATCACACACTTAGAATGAGTCACAGCTGTTCCATCAGGCATGGATCTCCACACAGAACCCCTGCTTTAAATAAAATGCCTTTAAAATTGTTTTCTATGATGGAGATGGCCGAAGAAATTTCTTTTGTTGTTGATTCGGATGTAACTCATCCTGTTTTATCTGTTAAATGTATCAAGCAGCAGCCAAAGCTCAGTGGTTGTTATGTTCATTCTGTCTCTGCTTCAGGTGAAACAGGGAAAGTTTCTCTGTTCCTTTAAAGTTTTCTATTCCACAGGGAGTGCAGCTGAAGCATTTTTTGTGTGTGTCTCCTCTGTGTCCTTTAAATGTTATGGGTAGAAATTTGATGTGTAGATTGAACATAACTATCACTTTAACCTCTGATGGACTGACGGTTCACATTCAGGACTCTGACTCTGACTTTACTGCAGTACATTTGGCCTCAGATAAATTTTTGTATGCATACGAATAGAAGCTTCCAGCTGCTCCTGTGTCTTAACATTTTGTCTCAGCAGTAAATGCTGTGACACCTGACAGTGACATAATGATTCAGATGACTTATATAGTACTTCCTTTGTGTCTGATGGACCTGACTTTGATTTGTGGAAACTTTCTTATTTAATACATTGATGATTTGTTAATCTGTGCAGAATCAGCTAGTCAATGCAGGACAGACATGTTGAAATAGCTTTAACATCTCTTTAAAAAAGGCCATGAAGTCTCAAAATCTAAAATGCACTTTGTGTAGGAGGAAGTCACATTTTTGGGCCATGTTCTCTCACATAAAAGCAGGAACTTGTCACTTCAGCGGATTAAAGCAGTTCTACAAATCCCAAAACCAATCACATGGAAGCAAATGATGTCATTTCTGGGTATGACAGGTTACAGCAGAGTTCACATTCCAAACTACTGCAAGCTTGAATCTCCATTTTCTGCTTTAATTCACGGACGGGGACTAGCAGCTGCTGATAAAATCCCATGGACGTCTGAGGCAGAACTGGCTTTCTCTGCTCTGAAAGCAGCCTTGTCCTCTGCACCGGTGCTGAATTTGCCAAACTCTGACAAACCATTTATTGAAATGGGATGAAAAATCTGGTTTCATGTCATCTGTTTTGTTGCAATCTCATGGTGACAAATTGCGACCTGTGGCTTATTATTCCAGTAAATTTGATGCAGTTGCAGCTGGTTTACCTGGTTGGCTGCACTTTAGTGATGCAGCTGAGAAAGCAGTGTTAGCGCCACATGCCATTGTTGGCTACAACCCTCTGACAGTTTTTGTTCCACATTCTGTTTCTATCATCCTCCTGGAACAAAAGACTTCTCATTTATCAGGAGCAAGGTGGCTCAAATATTCTTCAATTTTACTGGACATGCCTAACATCACCATTCTGCTGCAGGTTTAAATTGAATCAGGTTTGTTATATCTTCTTAGTCAGGTGTTTAGCAGTCAGGTCCATTACCACACCACTACTCTGCTCAAACAGCTGAGCTCATCTCTTTAACTGAGGCTTGTGAGTTGGTGGAAGGAAAAACTGTGGTGTGGACGCACAGACTGTGTCATGCATCCCGAGGGGCGATGCTGGATTTGGTTAAAAATATTGGTACACAAATGAGTTTTCAATGGTAACTAAAAATTACAGCAAAAAGTGTTTGATCTGTGCTTCTCACAACCCGTCTAGGGTTTCTGCACAGCCACAAGCTGGATATCCCTCTCCATAATTTCCATTCCAACATCTGTTGATGGTTTTTATTGAGCTGACACCTGCTGAAGGAAAGAAATATTGTCTAGTGGCTGTGGACATGTTTTCTAAGTATGTTGAAGCTTTTCCAACAAAACACGCAGACAGCAGCGCTGTCAGAAAAGCTTTATTGATGGAGATCCTTCCACACTGGGAGTCCATGAGGTCATTTCCAGTGATAATGGGACACATTTTGTAAACAAAGCTCTGCAAGAAATCAGCGAACTTCTTGATTTCCAACTATGTACACACTGTGCTTATCATCCACAATCAGGGGGGGGGGGGGCTGTAGAAAAGGAAAAGGGCACTATAAAGAACAAACTGGCTAAATGTAAAGAAACCAGTTTGTCTTGGTCAAAACCTCTCTGGTTCTCATGTAGATGCAGATGAGAAATAGATCCAGAGCTAATCTCATTCCTTTTGAAATCCTTTTCAGGAGGCCTGGAAGTGCGGGGGGAAGACCTAATATTAACTTATCTACATTAACAACTGCTCATTTTGAACACTCCATGTCAGAACATTGTAAGGTTCTGTCATGTTCTCTTTCTCATCAGGCTGTGAGAGCTGCATTACCCCCAGTGGCTGATAAATCCTGCACCAGTTCCAGCCAGGACAGTGGGTGCTGATCCAAGACACCAGAAGAGCCACTGGAGAGAAAAACGTTGGACTGGTCCGTTCCAGAACCTGCTGGTGACCCATACTGCTGTGAAGGTACAAGGAAGGAACACCTGGAACAATGCCGAATCGTGCAAAGTGTTCAAGGGAACACCACCTGAGCAGCATCCGGGTCAGAACCTCCTGCCTAAAGGGGCTTCCAACGACCGCCCACCTGTACCAGGTAGGTAAAAGGGCAGCCTAAAGCGCACTCTGGAGAGGCAGTGGGATTTATATTTTGTTTCTTGTTTCTGTTTTTAAAAAAGTACAGAAGAAAGTAGAAAGGACAGTCCACTTTGAGCCAAGATCAACATGCAGCATTAACTTATAGAAAATTGAAGATTTTAGAACTGGTGATTGGGATCACTCTTTTTTATCCCTCCTGTGTTTATCGGGGAAAAGGTAGAGCAAGAACAATTTATGATTTACCCGAATAATCACCTAAATCATACCAATCAGCTGACTTGAAAACAGACCCATCACTTCAGTGACTATAATGATCATGCTGACAACATCTGGCGGAAACTAGTGCATCAGACTGTACGTAAAATGAGAAATTACCGTTTTTATTGTTAATGGTTCCCATTGACACTGCCTGTACCACTTTTTTCCCTAGTCATCAATCTGGGAGCCTCCAATGTAACCCTCTGCTGGAGTGTTGTCTCACCATATGTGCTTTTCTAGTGCTGAGGTTTTTTTTACATATTTCAAACTCTACCCTGTAAAAGTAAAAAGTGTAAAATATGCCTTTTTCCCCTCTTCCTCCACAAATGTGGCTCCTATCTTTCCATAGAGTTAAAGGCAGCGCCCTAAGGAAACCACGTCACGGCGGTGTCCTTGGCAGTCGAAGGAATGCTCCTAACAGCGTTCTTTTATCACGCAAGGCCTCAGTCATCCATTCCCCCCAAATGTATATGATGTATGCGATAGATGGTTGTACTGAAACTATAATTTCAATTACAATGTAAAATGTAGTTGACAATAAAGATACATTGATGGATTGTTTCCACAACCAAGGACACAGAGAGGAAGAGAGGAGTTGAGTTAGATAGGAACTGGATTTTACCAGTGGCTGCACTCCTCTGAAGATTATTCCCACTTTCTTTGTTAACCCAGAATGTATAAAAGTTTAGTGTGTTCTTTTTCTCTTCACTCTGTTTCCTGAGTGCTTTAGGGGACAGAAACATTCAAACACTTCTTTCCTTTGAATTAAATAACTTACAAAGACAAAGATGCATCTTTTCTTTTCACATAATTATCAATATTCACTACAAGACCATCATGACGACCCTGCCAGGATTTGCACCATCATCTTGAATCTTCCCACTGTGGGACACTGCATTGAACTATTCCTAATTAACCTTTAGACTTATTTAAATAAACTATACAATTGATCTGACTGTAACCCAGATAGTAAAAACAGAAGAGATGTATAAAATAATAAATATGTTGGCATTGATTGTCATAAGTTATTTTTATTTTGTGGGGAATGGCAGGCGAAAATTTATTTTTCTACAGGAGTACGGTCTGTGAAAGTAGCACAGATGTGGGGGGGGGGGAGAGGAGAAAAAGTGGGTTAAGCATGAGAGGAGACAGCGGAGGAGGAGCAGCTAGCTGGTGTTGAAGTGAGTAAGCTCAGACTTATCGTAAAGAGAAGTTATAATTTCCAGTATGCAAGTTAGAAGTACACAGTAGAGTTTAGACGAGAAGCTGTGGGACGGTGTGCTTGTTTTTCTTTGTCTCTGTGTGACAGCTGTCCCAACTGTCACACAGAGACAGGAAGGGTAACGGTTTTCTGTTCTTCCTTAATATTACTTTACATATTGATTTGAGTAGTTTAGATTCTTATCTTTAAAATTGTTTTCATTAGTCTGACTCTTTAGTTAACTATTTACAGTGCACACATTTAGTTAACTTTGTTTGTCAGTTCTCTTGTATTTTTTTGTTAAATGCAACAAATTAATTTCTTTGAGTTACCAGTTTCCTCTGGACCTGCTGCTGAAATCATACAGATGAGCTCCAGCTGATGTCCTTATATGGCTGTCAAGCTTCCTCAGCGGGTCGTTCCATTTGTTTGGCAGGGGAAGGGAAAATTTGGCCTTTAGTTTAATTTTACCATTTCTTTAATGTTGCTTCTTTTTGTAACTTAGTTCAATGCTAATATTTATTCAATTTAAAGATTTAGTAATGTGCTGACCAGTATTTGTTTAAATTCTTGTGTGTTTAATTACCCCCGTGTGTGAATTAGCAGTGGTCTGATCAGCCACTATTTAAGTTCCCCCTCATGTCTTGTTTGTTAGGTCAGTTTTGTGCTTGAGTTCTTTGTGTTACTTCCTGAGTTGTAGTTTGTTATGTTGACCTCAGTTTTTGGGACCCAATTTATAATTTTTTAACAATTTTTGTAATAAATTAAGAATATATTTTGAATTTTTTCAACGTCTCTTTGGTTGGTCTATGTAAAACCTTCATTTACTCTAGAGTTAGAGTGAAGCTAACCTAGCTGTTCACTAACCTGGACTACTGTAAGCTGGTTATTCGCTGCTAGAGTGAAACTTAAAGGGCTTGCAGAAGATCATTACCACACTGGATATTGAGTGACAGACTCCAGATAGTCACTCAGCACCCGCGTCACTCAGAGTAAATGTGGCAACGTGGGAACTGAGGGCCAGTAGATGTGGAGCACATAGAGAGCACCTGGAAACCACACAACTGCATCATTCCTGAAATGCTGTTTCTTTGGATCGCTTGGAGGTCCTTCTGGACACAGGACGAGGTATTGCCCAGATTCATCTGTGGAAAATCACGATTACACAAGGTACTGAGATGTGCTTTAATATTTTGCTTTTTGAGTGAAGAGGCTCTGGACTGTGGAGTTTGTGGGACTTCTACATTCCTGGACATCTGCACAGGCCTGCAACATCGGGGGTATTTTTGCCGGCATTAGATTTAGTCTTTACCATACTGGGTTATGTGTGAACACAGTGTACACTGTGTATGCAGATTCATTGTACGGTTGGAACAATGCTATGTTTTTTCTGTTTTGCCTACATTCCAAAAACCTGCCATTCCCCTATTATTTTTATCAAAGGAGGGTTACTATGGTCTACTTTACACGGTGTGTAGTGTAACTTAATTTAGTAGTGTCCAATGCTGATTGATCCAAAAGCATTTGAGAGAGATTCAAAGTACGGTTTATGGGTTGGGTTCTGCAATGTTATAAGATGAGTATAAAACTCATCTTTAGAACCAATCTCTTCAAATTGGTGATCTGCACCGCCTAATCTACTTTCAGCAGTTATCATCAGTTATTGCAACCGTGAACTGCAGAAAATACGGGCAGAGCGGCTCTTTCTGAGTTTACTCTGATCCTGTCAGGATGAGCTGAAGCGCGTTAAGAGGCGGAGGGATATTTCAGTGTCACTTAGTTTAGAGCCCAAACAATCGACTTCACTTTCAGAAACAAGCCCAAAAAAACTGCAAACCACAACTCATGAAACTTACAATCGACTTTAGAAATATTAGACCAAAGTCGCATAATATAGGTGGGCTTCGCAACAGTGAACATTCTTTCCAAGTGTTTCGTATCCCTCCACCCCTCTGGTTGGGTAAACAAATGTTCCGGCAAATTCTACATTATAACAAAGAAAAACCTACCAAAAGAAGTGTCGCTCTCATGTCTTCTTGAAGACATTCTTCTTTGAAATGTTGGCTACAGATGACGTGTTTTCTCTCTGGCAAGAAGTTCAATGCCAAATCCTCTCTTTTCAAGGAGGTAATCCAAAAAAAGAACCCATGGTGGATCATGAATCAGAAAGGTGAAATAAAATAATGTTTTTTTCACTTTTACCCGATGTATTGTTACATCCAACTGCCATGCACGTGAACATTGTTGCTTTAACAATAGCTCTCATGAATTTCAATGATGACGTCTTCTCGAAATCCGAAATAATTTTTGTTGATTGCAGTTGAGTACAACAGTTCCTTTTGAATTAGGTTGTAGAGCGCAGTGCCTTACAGCACAGAGACATCACAGAATGTGATGTCGGGCGGCCATTATTGCCCAAATATGGGCAATTACAATTTTATTTTCTTATTGATTAGTTAGTTTTAGGTATAGCTAATGATTCACTGATTTTTCCTTGTTGACTGGACTTCTCCCTTAATAACATTGCTTAAGTGAGTGCTTCATGACTGCAAGTGATAAGAGGTGTAGGAGGGGGATGGGTGGGATTTAATTGAAGAGGTTTTGATCTGGGGTCATAAATCAGTCTTAACTTTGTCATAAAGTACATCTATACCTTTTTTTTTCCTCCATACCTGAGAGTTTCTAGTCTCCAATGTGGATCTTTCAGTCCAGCCGACAGCAGCTTCACTCCTGAGTCTCCTGGATGATTGTAGCTCAGGTCCAACTCTTTCAGATGGGAGGGGTTGGAGCTCAGAGCTGATTTCAGAGAAACACAGCCTTCCTCTGAGACCAGACAGCCTGATAAACTGCAGACATACAATTACAAATTATTTTAACACGAAAAAGTGGTGCTCAAGAAAATTCTGCTCAGTTGAATTTAAGAAATATAAAATAGAAATCAAACAGTATTTGTTCTGTAGGTAATAAAAAGTAACATCTGACACAGATCAATCCTGACTAGAGCTCCACTGGGATGGAAACTCTGCCAACAGACACAAACTCTGCAGAAGGTTCTGGCTTTAAGCCAGGTCTAAACAATGCACTGATATAAAAATGTAAGACTGTCAAACATATAAACGGTGCAAATATTAAGAGGTACAATGTACAGTCTTTGCAGATATAAGATATATTACTGTATTGATTGTTAAATATGTGTGTAAATATTTTTGTCATGTTTCTGAGAAGCTTGAGAAGAGGCGGGTCCTCCTGGACCCCCTCATGGAGCTTGGTCCCCGCGTCACAAGTTGGCGGAGGACCCTCCTGGATCCCCTTGTTGGACGCCGAAATGGCGTGCTCTGCGCTTGCGTCGGACGCTGAACTTGTGTCGTCCAGATGCTCAGCAGCAGGCTCCTCTGATGCAGCCAGCGAAGCAGGACCAGGGCTTTCTGTGGCCGGCTGGGCAGGAACTAAGTCTTTGGCTGCAAGCTGAGCAGGAGCTGAGACTTTGACTGAAGCCTTCGGCGGAGAAGCAGGATCCTTGGCATCAGAGGCATGGGTGAGTTGATTTGGGAGTAGATCATCTCTGTCTCAATAAAAGAAGTCCCATAGCTGGGTCTCGTGGATTCGGGGCGCTCTGGCCAGATTCTCCTGGGCAGCAACAGCGACTACACCCGACCGACTCACCACTCACTCACAACTTTTTAACAGATAATAAACAGAAATCTGGTCTCAACAGGATGGAGAACTTTGTACCTGAGAGTTTCCAGTCTGCAGTTTGGACTCTCCAGTCCAGCAGAGAGAAGCTTCACTCCTGAATCCTGCAGGTTGTTGTTACTCAGGTCCAGTTCTCTGAGACTGGAGGACTGGGAGCTGAGAACTGAGGACAGAGCTTCACAGCTTCTCTCTGAGAGGTTACAGCCACTCAGTCTGAGGAGACAGGGAGAAAAATCTGCTATTAAACAATTCATCAGAAATATTGTTGATTTCTTTACAGTCACCAATGTTCTCCTTGGAAAGATTGATGGATCTCTCTGATTTTACACGTCTTTATGTTGCCCTTGTTGTGAACTGGTTCATTATAAATTAACTGAAGCACATGAATCAATAGCCATATTTACACTACCCTTGTTAAACTGATCCGAGCCGAGACCAGTCCGAGCTTGGATCAGTTAACCAAGCCGAGCCTCGTTCTGACGACTGTTTACACACCAAGCTTATCTCGGTTCCTTGGTTGCTCCTCGCCTCCTAGTGACGATCTGTGGTACTACTGTTTTCTGGGATTGAAGACAAAGCAAATCAAAATGGCGGTGCCCGTAACATTCAGGAAGTTATGCTCAGACAGAGTCGGCGTTTGGGACGTGGATAAGACAAACGAACGTCTAATAAGGATTTACAGACGCAGGAAACAACGACCGACACTGAGGTTCATCACACTGCTAAGCAGAATCATCTCTGGAAATCATGTGGCACGGTAAGGAAGCTAGTATTATTATGAATGTCTGAAATTTGTCTGAATGAAGTGTGAATTGGGACGTGCAGCCAGACATGGCGGAAAACCCACGGACAGTCAGCTGACTGTAAGGGGATGACGCGGTCTGCTCATGCGCTCTTCGTTATCAGATAACCGGGACAAAAAAAAAAAAAAACAGTCCGAGACCTACTCAGGAACTGGTCTGCAGTTAGCGCGGTCCGGTTCAGTCTGCTTACCGTTTACACTCAAGAGTTATCTCGGTTACCGAGCTCGGACTGGTCTCGTCTCGGTTATAAAGGGGTAGTGTAAACGGGGTACATATTTGCCTCATTAGCAGATTTCTCACTATCAGAAATAAAAGCAGCAACAATCTGTGTCCTTACAGAGCTTTGTTGGAGGCTTTAACCACTGGCAGCAGCCTCAGAAGAACCTCCTCTGAAGCAGAGAATTTCTTCAGGTCAAACACATCCAGATATTCAGCTGATGACACTAAGATGAAGATCAGAGCTGACCACTGAGCAGGAGACAGTTTATCTGTGGAGAGACGTCCTGAACTCAGAGACTGTTGGATCTCCTCCACTAGAGAACGATCCTTCAGTTCATTCAGACAGTGGAACAGATTGATGCTTTTCTCTGCAGACACATTCTCACTGATCTGCTCCTTGATGTACTGAACTGTTTCCTGATTGGTCTGTGAGCTACTTCCTGTCTGTGTCAGCAGACCTTGTAGGAGTCTCTGATTGGTCTGCAGTGAAAGTCCCAGGAGGAACCGGAGGAACAAGTCCAGGTGTCCATTTGGACTCTGTAAGGCCTGATCAACAGCTGTCTGGTGAAAAGACTTTGGTTTAGGGTCTGAGGACTCCTTAGATGTTTGAGTTTCTTCCATCAGGTTGACACCAGAGGTGATGAAGGTCCGATGAACATGAAGAGCAGCCAGAAACTCCTGAAGACTCAGATGGATGAAGCAGAACACCTTGTCCTGGTACAGCCCTCCTCTCTCCTCTCTAAAGATCTGTGTGAACACTCCTGAGTACACTGAGGCTGCTCTGATATCGATGCCACACTCTGTCAGGTCTGATTCATAGAAGATCAGGTTTCCTTTCTGCAGCTGATCAAAAGCCAGTTTTCCCAGAGACTCAATCATCTTCCTGCTCTCTGGACTCCAGTGTGGATCTGTTTCAGCTCCTCCATCATACTTGACCTTCTTCACTTTGGTCTGAACCACCAGGAAGTGGATGTACATCTCAGTCAGGGTGCTGGGCAGCTCTCCTCCCTCTCTGGTCTCCAACACGTCCTCCAGAACCGTAGCAGTGATCCAGCAGAAGACTGGGATGTGGCACATGATGTGGAGGCTTCTTGATGTCTTCATGTGGGAGATGATCCTCCTGGCCTGCTCCTCATCTCTGAATCTCTTCCTGAAGTACTCCTCCTTCTGTGGGTCAGTGAACCCTCTGACCTCTGTCACCATGCCAACACACTCAGGAGGGATCTGATTGGCTGCTGCAGGTCGTGTGGTTATCCAGAGGCGAGCAGAGGGAAGCAGTTTCCCCCTGATGAGGTTTGTCAGCAGAACATCCACTGAGGTGGACTCTGTAGCATCAGTCAGGATCTCCTGGTTCTGGAAGTCCAGAGGAAGTCGACTCTCATCCAGACCATCAAAGATGAACAGAACCTGGAAGTGTTCAAAGCTGCAGATTTCTTTGGTTTCAGTAAAGAAGTGATGAACAAGGTCCACCAAGCTGAACTTTTTCTCTTTCAGCACATTCAGCTCTCTGAAGGTGAATGGAAATATGAAGTGGATGTTCTGGTGGGCTTTGTCTTCAGCCCAGTCCAGAGTGAACTTCTGGGTTAAGACTGTTTTCCCAATGCCAGCCACTCCCTTTGTCATCACTGTTCTGATTGGTTGATCTCTTCCAGGTGGGACTTTAAAGATGTCTTCTTGTCTGATGGTTGTTTCTGGTCTGTGTGGTTTCCTGGATGCTGTTTCAATCTGTCTGACCTCATGTTCATCATTGACCTCTCCAGTCCCTCCCTCTGTGATGTAGAGCTCTGTGTAGATCTGGTTCAGAAGGGTTGGACTTCCTGCTTTAGCGATCCCCTCAAACACACACTGGAACTTCTCCTTCAGACCAGATTTAAGTTGATGTTGAATTGGAGCAATATGTTCTAAATGAACAGAAAAAGTGAAATCAGGAAGGAAACCAAATGATCTTCTGAAGATGATGTGAATAAATGTGATTCCATCTCTTCAGACATCAGTAAATGTGTGATTTATCCATCAGGTTAAATCTTTGTAGAAATCCTCTTACTGCTCTGCAGACGGTCAGCCAGCTCCTCCTGCTTCATCCTCCTCAGGAAGTTCAGAGTGATCTTCATCAGTGCCTCTCTGCTGCTCCTCCTCTGCTCTTCATCCTCACCTTCCAACACCTCCTCATCATCTCTCTGACTCTCTGAGCAGTCTGGGTCATCTGGACTCAGAACCTTCTGGAACTTCTTCAGCTCCTTCTTCACAAAAGTGACAATGTTGTCCTCCAGCAGCTGGAACAGAATAATATATGAAGGACACATCAGACTGAGATCATGGATCCAAACATCAGAACCATGTTGGACAGACTGACGGTCCACTGGTCCACAAAGTCCAGCATGGAGACGACTGAACAGAACCGATGGAAAAGTAGTTGTTGTACATGTACAGACCATAAATATGGAGTCCAGCTGGGTTTGATGCTGCCGGGCAGACGGACCTCTGGGAACCTCTGAGTTCTGCTGGTCCACTCTGTGGAGGAACCAGAACAATTAGGAAGGAAGGAAATATTCATCCAGCAGTTTTCACAGATGAAATCACCAAGAGCTTCACAGTAAAAGTCCTTAAAACAGAAAAACTGAGCATCAAATGAACACGATACAAATAAGTTAAAAAGAGGAAGATGAGATAAAAGGATGAAGACCAGAACCACCAGAACCTCCCAGTAGACATTTTAAAAAGTGGGTCTTGAACTGGGACTTCAAACTGTCCACACTGTCAGCAGATCTGATGCTGGTGGGGACAGTGACCCAGAGCTTGGAGACAGTGGAGGTGAAGGTTCTGTCCACACAGGTCTTCAGGACAGTGTGTGGGACATCCAGCAGGTTCTGATGACTAGATCTGAGGTGGTGTGGACCTGGAGGAGGTCTGAGATATGTGGCTGTGTGTCCATGTAAGGTTCTGTCCTGGATGTGATGGTGAGTATTTTAAAATGGATCCTGTAGGTCCCTGGAAGCCAGTGAGCTCACATTATATCTGTCCACACAGAGACAATCAGAAGGTAAAGGTCCATGAAGGACATCTGGATGTGAGCAGAGAACCAGAGGATCCAGGTAGTTGGAGATGTTTAATGTTCCTGCTGATCCACTAAGAACTAGCAGAACCTCTGATGGTCCACTTCAGCTCAGCTTGGTTCCACCAACCACATGATGAAGCTTTCCTTCCCTGCTGAACTGCTCTCACAACGCACACAGGAACCAAGTCTTGATGGGTCAGACTGGCTCTACCAGCTATTTCCCAGCGGGTCGTGGAAATGTGATCCACTGTTAGTCTGACATGGAGCCAGGAAGCAGCAGAACCTCCTGATCAGCATCAACACTCCAGACATGAAGACATGAAGGTGTTTTCATCAGAACAGGGCAGCTGATTTCTGGAGATAACGGATCAAACCTCTGTCTGCAAATAGAACTGGAACATCTGAGAGCTCACTGGGAGGAACTGGGTTTCTGTTCTTGGCTCTTAAAGAAATGTAACGGGTCATTTCCAGAACCTCAGACCCCGACTGAGGAGACCGGTCCATACTAGGGGTGGTGATTGGCTAAAATATCACAACATGATTCCTTGCAGTGAAATCAGGATTTTATTAGTTTCCCAAAGTAACAATAAAGCTGTTGAAGAAAAATCTAGAGAAGCATTTAGACCAGAGCATTTCTGGACCCATTTTAATGAGTTGCTGCAGTTCTGCTAACTTGTCTGAAGCTCAACTGAAATGTAATAAATCCATTGAGATATTTAAGAGCTGAAGAACAGCTGCAGCTCTAAACTCCTGTGAGGGAACAACACCAAGTCTCTGGTTCTGATCCCAGTGATTGTTCCAGCTCCAGCTGAGAAGAACTGAAACTCTTCAGTCACTAAAACTGAGGAAGACTTTCAGATACGATGACAAAACGGTTCAGGAACAAAGAAAGAAAGTCCAGTTGGTTCCATGTTGGATTTGATTCAATCACTATGAATATGGGAGAGGGACTAAAGAGTCCAGTTAGCTCATTAACATGGAACAGAACCAATCAGAGTGAGCTCCAGTCCAAACTAAATCTTTGACTTTAAGCAGAGAAAAGTGTTTAATGATGGCGACTAATCAATGAGGCCCAAAAGCAAACAGATCAGAGCTGTTAAACATGATGTAGCAGCATCCAGGACGCCTCCAACAACATCCATTCTTTCCACTTTCACTGCTGTGGTTCTGGAGAACATCCAACACACACCGCTTCACATATGAACATAGAAATGTGGGAAAAAGAGCTGAGCTCACGTTAAACACATGTTGGAATAAAAACATTTCAGACTGACTCAGTTTCCATAGTTACAGCAGTTAGATACAGCTCACCTCTCTGAGGATGCAGGTCCGGAAGATTTGAAGTTAATGATGGCACCCTTTGACCAGTCGCTCTTGAAGGACACACAGCTGGGTTCTGGTTCTGGTTGATGTGTTTCTGTCAGTGTCTTATGAATCCTGTCAAAATAAAACTTATTTTAATACCTACATAGAGACACCACCTGGTTCTGTTGGTCTGGGTCGTATTTAGACAGAAAATAAATGTAACGATTCTTCCATAAATGTCTGATCAGCCGTCCTTCTTTCTAGGATGAATAATGTTGAACACATGTTGGTCATCAAGATCCAGGAAATGTTCTGGAAGTTGGTGAGTTTTTCCAGATGTGTCCTGCTGGAACCCAGAGCTCTAAGCAACAGGCTGGTGTCACTCAGCTGGTTGTGCAACACTGACTTGCTGTTTGTCAGAACCCACTGGTACCATGATGAGCTGCTCTGTTCAGTCTGGATGAAGCAGCAAAGAGGAACAGCAGCAGCTTCAGGACCACTTGGTCTCTTCTGGCCTGATATAGTGAGAACGCTGTGTGAAAAGGGCTCTGGACACTTAGAGATGCTGATCTCACCTCTGAGCGTGGCTCTGGCTCTCAGCTTCCCCACACAGAGTGGTTTTAGAGGGAGGGACTCCCTCCTCTCTGTCCTCACACTGATCCATGCTGCTGAATTCACATCCACATCAGCTCACACACACTTTCTACCTTCACCTGCAGAGGAAACACAAATCATTCATCTGCACATCAACTCTGATCATCCTTTACATCATTAGTGCTGGAAAAAGATCAGCTGCTCCTCCTCTGATTGGCTCTTCTTCTCTGCTTCATATCAGTGTCAGTTGAATGCAGTCAGACAGCAGTGAGAGGCAGAGGAAGCTGCCATCAGCTGCTGTACTTCTACTATCAGTCCACTAGATGGAGCCATGGAGCAACATTTCATCCACTCACACTGATTCACTCTGACTGGAAGCTTCAGTCCATCACATTGACTCAGTTCAACATGAAACCATTTCAGCTGATGGTTTATGCAGCAGAGGATCATCAGAGCTCAAAGCATCAGATTATTTATTAATGGTTAGTTTTCAGAGGACTTTGGAGATGGAACTACAAACAGACGTGTTAGATTTTAGCTGCTGGGAAGAGTTTAAGAAATAAGATTAAACTGTTTGCATTTTACTACCATGAAAAACAGACTTAAACTAAACCAAGTGTAAAATATGAGTATAGAAAATGTTTGAGAATAAACAGACACTAAAGGATGTTGTTGAAGGAATGCAGTGATTCCAGTTTGACTGGAAAAACTAAAAGGGGTTACAGCTCCACAGATGACGGTTTAGAGCCAGGAAATGAAAATGTTTCTGTCCTTTTTGATAAAAAAGGCAATGAAGATTATTTTTGATTCTAGCACTTAGATAGCACAGTGACTATTAATTTTGAAGGCATTTAAATAATTCACATTAAAATACATAAACATTTTTCCTGTAGATTATTCTTCAAAGAGCAGAGATGAAACTTTGTGCTGAAATCAGAAGTGAACATGTTCTCCAGACATCAGAGAGCAGAAACAAAGAGGAAAGTTCCTCAAGACAAAGTTCTGGTAGGAAACAAAGCAAACTTACAGTTTGTTCAGACGCTCCAAAGTGCTGAAGAACAAGATGTGAACCACTGAGACACAGGTGAGCTGCTACCTGGAAGGAGGCGGAGCTTCAGCTGTGATGGAGGCAGGACAGGTAGGTTAGTGGGAGGAGTTCAGATCTGACTGCCTTCTGGTTCTCAGACTCATCTCTGCTGTTCTGCTGAAGAACCTGGTGCTACCTAGAAAGCAGGTGATGTAAAAACTCAGTTTAACTGTCTGCTAACAGTGAATTCAGAGAAACTCTGGTTCTTTTCTCCAGAAAGAGGGACCAGTCTGACTCTGAGGAACAGACTGAGAAGACAAGCTGCTCCCTGCAGGATCTCCATGAGAAACTCTGACGTTCTTCTGCTCAGCCTAGAACATCAGTCTGAATGTGTTCCTCACTATTAAACCAGATTCTTTGCTTCACTGTTGGACATTTTTCTGACCCACATGTGATGAGCTATTATCCCCACATGTAGTCACTGTACTGGAATAATGTTAACCTGAATTATTTTAATCTGTGTTATGATTCATAAACACATAATCATGAATAAGTTCCATGTTTCTGCCTTGTTCTTGTTCTCAGATGTCCTGAAGGTTCCTCATCAGTGATGCAGAAAACTTCATGTCTACAGAGTGTTGATCAGTCAGAGAAATGATTGAAGTGAAACAGATCTTACCATCATGATGTGAGTTTGTGGAGTTAAAACCAGCGAGGCAGTTCTATTTCTCTGATCTCAGCAATAAAAACACTAATAATAGCAGAACTTTGTTTGCTATTGTTGACAGGCTGACCAACAGCTCACCAATCATCCCTCCTGATGGAGACCAGCACCATCTATCTCCACCTCTGAGAACCTGCTGATGTCTCCTGAGCCTCCACAATCATTACAGCATCTAAATGACTTTAACAAACTGAATTATGTCTTCTTGACAGAAACACATCAGAAGAGAAAATCCACAACTTGCTGCCTGGATTTGTTCCCTCTGAGTTTCTAAAAGCAGTTTTTAGCTGTGATGCCCCTGAAATATTACAGATAGTAAATACTTCCCTCCAGTTAGTTTGTTTTCTAAAGGCTGAAAACTGCAGAGATCAAACCTCTGTTAGAGAAACCAACTCTAGATCCATGGATAATAAGTCCCTACAGGATCAGAACTAATCCACTGGTTCTGGAAAAGATCATTGAAAATGGTTGTGATGAACAAATGTATGACTTTGTGATGAAATGAATCTCTTCAGTGATTTCTAGTCAGGCTTCAGACCACAGCACAGAGACTGCACTGCTAAACGTTTACAATGATGCTCATCTTGACTGGAATGGCTCCAGAACTCCTCTGTTGGTTCTACTGGATCTCAGTTCTGCTGAACACAGTTCATCACAACATGTTGATGATCCAACTAGAACACTGGCTGGATTATCTGGTTCTGGGCTAAACTGGTTCACACCATATTTGGCAGACATGGATAACTTTGTGTCATTTGGTAAATAAATATAAATCTGGACCAACAAAAATTAAACGTGGGGTTCCTCAAGGATCCATTTTCAGCCACTATTATTTCTCCTCCATCTGATGCCAACAGGTCAGATTCTAGAGTTCTCCAGCATCTCCTAACATCCATGCTGACTACATGTGACTTGTAATCTCCATGTTGCTGCTGAGCCTGGCTCACTGCACTCACTGAGTCAGTGTGTCCATAATATCAATGAGCGCATCAGTCACAATATGCTACAGCTTCATGCAGACAGAAAACATCATTTTTAGTCCAGAACTGTGAGGATCTAGATCAGTGGTCAGCTAGACTCTATGAAACATGAAGCTTTGACCACATTTCTGTTATTTTAGTCTCTCTGCACTGGCTGCCTGAACATTTTAGGATTCATTTTAAAATGCTTTTATCTGCTTCTAAAGCTCTAAATGGCCTTGCCACACATTAGCTGTCTGAACTAGTACATCCTGCACATCCTCTGTTCCCTCAGGTCACTGATCAGCTGATCCTGAGTCAGCCAAAGATGAAGCTTAAGCTCAGGGTGACTGAGCTTTAGCTGCAGCAGATCTAGAATTATGAAACAACCTTCCCTTGGACATCAGACAGTTCTCCTCCCTGTGTTTCACATTCATTTATAAAACCATCTATTCTCATTGACCTCTGACACCATCAGAGACTTTAAACTGTTCTGATTATCATTAATAATATTTTGATTCTCTTTCCTTTTACTTAATTTTTTACAGATTTTATGATTGTTGTATTATTTTAGCATAGGGCTGTGTATTTGTTTTAGGTCTTATTGATTTTAATTTGCTTACTTTATGTATAAAACACTTTAAAACAATCACAGCTGCACATTTAAAAAGAAAAACAGTTAAAATAATAGAATCAACATTGTTTTAACTGTAAAAACCAGAAGTCTCATGCTGTGTTTTAGGCCAAAGAGTAAAAATGTGTTCAAGTTTTAAAGTTTAATGTCTTGTCATGTTATCATATGGCTGCTGTTTATTCATATAGAGTAATTTGGTTCTGTGGTGCTGACAGTGCTCTATAAATAAAGCTGGGATGGTACTGGGTCTAAAAACTGGAGAACAGAACATAAAGCTGGCTGTAGTTTTAGTCTTGGATCTAAATGTTCCACATTACTTCTGACATGATGGAGCGAGTCTGTTGAAGCTAGATGCCTTTCTCAGGGTAGGGCTGCATGTGAACGCTGCTACTTTCTGCTACATCACGTTGGCTCCATGCACGGCTCTGCTCAAAGCAGCAAAACAGGAACTATTTCTCTGCAAGTTCATGTTTCTAGTTCTGTTCAGTGTAGTTCTAGAGCTCAGAAACACTTTCTACCTTCACCTGCAGAGGAAACACAAATCATTCATCTGCACATCAGCTCTGATCCTCTGATGACGTCACAGCTCACCTGGTTTGTAGTTTTCCTTTCAGACTAAAACAGTCAGCAGAGCGTCTGCAGTGATATCAGAGGCAGGTTGATAAAGTCTTGATGAGAAAGGAGAGAAGTTGTGCTGAAAATGTTTCCTGATGGCGTCCTGAGGAGAAATGAGCCCAGAGAACAGAGCTGCTGGTTGCTTCCTGCTGCAGGAACTGCTCAGACTGGTCTGGCTGAGTGGGAGTCAGAGGAAAGTTCACCTGCTGACGTCTGAAGACATGAAGCCTTCTCATGACTCCCAGTGTGAACACAAACACTCTGCTGCTGTTTAAATGGCTTCATTGTTGTTCTGCTGATCCAGCTTCTGTTCAGCTCTGATGGAACCACAACCTGCTTTAACTGGGAACCAACTGGACTCTTCATTGCTGGAGATTTGTCTCCCTCTGCTGGTGAAAAGATAAACTGCATGATGTCTGATTATTAAACCCATTTGCTGCGTTTTTAAATGATCCAAACATGTCAGTGATGGTAAAAAGTGAGCAGAACCACAGTCAGTTCTAAGCTTTCATTTATCAGGACATGAATAAAAGATCATCTGTTCCTCAGCAGCTCTTAAAATGAGGGAAATACAACAGCAGCACAGATTCCATTGGGTCATTATTTAGTGAACAGAACCAGAAGCAGAACCCTGAAGCAGTGAGTGAAAAACTAAGTCCATCCTTTCTGCTTCCACAGCAGGTCAGAGGCTCAGTAGCTGCAAGGAGCTGCTGATCACATGACAATCTGCACTTTAACCATTTTTAGCCCTTTAACACTAAACAACAATTAGTTGATGCTTTGCTGGAATTATGGCATCAAAACAGAAACAGAAAAACAAGATAAAAACCAAGAATCCACTAAAAATACAAACTAACACCAAATAATGATAAAAATCCATCAAAGTAACAAAGTAAACTGTAGTCCTTAATATCAGCACACTGCTGCTGCTAAAATGAGCCGTTGTTCTAATGCAGATTATTACTAGAGCTCCTAGAGAATTATTTCTCCTTATTTTAGTGCTGCTGAGCAGAGTGTCGACAGTCTCTGGTTAAAATCAGCATCAGCTGAGGATGTTCTGAAGATCCAGGTTGAAACCCTGATTTCATTTCAAACCATCAAAGTGAATTTAAAGTCAGAGTCAGAGAAAAGAGCAGAGAGGAGGCAGCTTGGTCCAAACTCCTTCTTTCCACCTGCAGCTGTTTTCCAGCTGTTCTCCACAGGTGGAGGCTGGATGTTTGGGAGGAGAGAAGCGGCACATTAAAGCTCCAGATGTTCACAGCTGGATTCTTCCCACAGCAGCTGGAACAATTGCACAGATGAAATGATTGAGTCCTGAAAAATGGGATGTTTGGATGTGATCAGGTCTGCAGATGCCACTGACTGGGATTTGTGAAGAAAATGTCTCTCAGAGCTGTGAAGAGCTGTGCTTCTTTAGAGGGAAAGCTCTGAAATCTTCACTCCTCCCATCCAGTGGTGTTCAGGTGGGCTCAATGGAGCGCACCCAGCAGGACTTGATCTGAATCAACTCCATTTGATTTCTAAGCACAAAGAAAAAGCCTCTAACAGTTCTGTGTGTATTGATGGAAAATGGCTTTTAGTAAAAAGCTCCAAGTGTGGATCAGATTTCTGAGCTTCAGCAGCAACCAGAACTGTTGCTTAAAGCTGAAGTTAGAAGTCAGAGAAAAGCTGCAAAAGAAAATCAAAGCAGCGACTCAGACGTTCTTTCCTTCCATGAAGCTCATTGATTGTTGGCAACACATCACACACAGCACAGTAGAAACATGAAGCTTCTGCTTTTAAAAGCAACTCATGGCTTTCATCTTTTCAGCTTTTAGTGCAACACAAACATCTGGACTAAAACTGATCTGAGAGCAGCTTCTGGTTCCTGAACAACGGCTCTGGAACGTTGATTTCTGCACTTTTCCAGCATCTGGAACATTCCAGCTCCACAGTTCACATGTTAGCTTGCTGTCAATGTTGCTAGTAAACCTTTAGTACGTGTTCAGTGGACAATTTGGATTCAGCTTGACAGGAGAACACCTCCAGATGTTACTCAACACATTTCATTAAGATATGATGTGGAATTTCACATTTAAAGCTCATCAACATGTGACTTTACAATTCTATTGATCAAAACTGCTGAGGTTTACATTGCCACACTATGTACATACTAATTACACAGAAAATAAAACAAGGTCCAGAAAAAGCTGAACTAGAAACAGGTAAGTATAAAATGTTGAAATGATGAAGAACATTTCCATAGTTTGCTGCCACAGAACTTTGGTTCCAACAACACAATAGACGGTTCCAGCTGGATTCCCTCAGAGCTTTCAGGACATCTTCTTGTCAGCCTAGGCACGGCTCATGGAACCATCTGCCACACGTGTCCCTGGATCTGCACAACAACTTACAGAATATACACATTAGGGGACAAGGAGGTGGCTTTTGCTGGCTTCATACTATCTTTTCATCGTCACATTTGGTTATTGAACAACTACAGAACGGGTCAAGCTATGTTCCAGAAAATGAGTTTTTATCAAATCAATAAATGATTAAAATCTGGGAGTCAGCCCCAGGTAAGATGGCCGCCACATCAGCTCAGCTACTGGGAAGCTTAATGAAATGAACTCAAAGAATTTCACATGTATTGTTTTCTAGATTTCTGTGGAGGTAAATGTTCTTCATCCAAACACTGACTTCTACAGCCAATCACTTTACTACCTTTGGAACACAGAGAAATGACTTTTAAAAGTCACAGCTGCTTCTTTGATGAAGTTATCTCAGTAATATGTTCATAGGAAACTCTCCTGAAGTAATCCCTGGGGATTTTCCCTCACCACATCATCATTATCATCATTATCTTTTTACAGTGTATTCTAAATACTGATATATCTATAACAATGGCACATAAAACATGTGAACACAAATCGCTTCATTTCACATATTCCACTAAAACAGTACATCCAATAACATCCAATTAAAGGTAATATTATTATTTTTTCATTTTAAAACCCTTGATGATCTGCTTTCCCTCAATGACTGTTAGACCTGTATTTTTACTTTATGCTCTAAAACTAAGTCAGTTCACAGATTCACAACGTTCTGAATAAGCATTGTTACTGAGGTACAGGTATACAAATGACTAAATAATTACAAATGCTAATGCGAGTGAGCAATCAGGCCTTCATCTGACTTAGTAGCTGACTAAGCTGGCATTTAGTTACCTGCAGACAATCTGAAAGCCGTCTACTGTTTTCATGTTGCAGATCCTGCTGAGGATTAGCTGAATATAGCATGATCACACGTCCATTATGACACCATGAAATGCTCCACATGCTGAGGATTCAGTTACTAAACGGCAGAAAATCAGCACCAAACAATACATTTACTCAGCCAGTTTGTAACTGGAGGCTCTGGCTGCTTTTACCATAGAACACAAGGAGCAGTTGTTCCATGAATCAAAGTCTACAATGGCAGAAAATAGGTAACATCACCTTTATGGTTCCATGTGTTCCATCCACTAAGATCAGCTCCATGTTCAGAGGTCACACTACCACATCTTCATAGAAAACAAGCTTCCATCCTTTTCTGTTGCTGCTATGTGTTAAACTACAGGATCATTGTTATCTGTCAACATCCAGATCATATTTATAATGAAGCAATGCAGTTTGCAGACAATCCCAATGAAGTGTGACAGAGTTTGTGAAAACCAAATGATCTGCTGAAGCTAGATGTGGCCAGCAAGGCAACAGGGATGCAGCTACGCTGTTTTTCTCTGCCCACATCATCCAACCTATTGCTGGGACATTTACAGTAAAGCTTAACACTTCAGGGCCAACCTAAAAACCTGCCTTTGTTACACATGCAGAGAATCTTTATTACTACATATAGACCAACATTTTAAGCTCTGCTCATTTTGAAGAAGATTCTTGACATTCTTTGGAAGAGTTAAATGTGACAGTGATGTGTGTTTGAAATGTGAAATAAATGCAGTTTATGTAAATAGTAAATGGTTTCATATTTATGAAGGTGTGCTGTGAATCCTTGAATAAATAGCTTTTTACCTCTTGGTGCACCTTTTAAATTCTTTTTTGTCTGGGCCATCTTTTCAACTACCTTAGTGATTTCAACCAGATGTTGACAGTGAACACCTCATGCGTATACGGAGCTCTAGAATGATTCCAGTTGCTTTATGTCGTTGCCGTTGCTCTCTCTAGCTGCCCTTTTGTCTTCTAATGCTCCAGTTTAGTTCAACTCTGGCTAGATTTCACCGTGTTAACTCCAAACTTGTTGCAGTCCGCCCTCATCATTCTTCCTTCAGCCAAGATGCGGCTGACACTCATGTTTGTGTGGAAGCAGAATAATAATCAAATAATAAGAAGAAGCTGCTGCATATGTCTCTATGCTTGCATCCAAAGCCTTGAGTGAAGGCGTATCATGAAGGGGAGAAGTTGCCAGGTTCCATATTTCATAAACTGTTTCTGTTGGGACTCAACTGGATGGCGTAATGCCCAAAGCTTCTGACCACAGATGTGCTTAATGCCACAATTTCTGCCATGCAGTGAGAGGCGTTTTAGTACCAAATGTTTCCCTCCTACATGCACTCTGGACTGGAAACACTGAGAGCTACTTTTTAGGATCTGATTGAATGTGACTTTGTAAAGAGCCTTGAGATGACGTGTTGTGAACTGGCGCTATAGAAATAAAATCTAATTGAAGTGAAAACATTTTAGTGTGGTTATTGTGGAGCATTACCTGATCACTGCTTGTTCCACAGGCTAAAAAACATTCTTTGGGGATTTAACAGGACATGAAGTTTCTTTTTCTTTGTCTCTATGTAACTATAAATGTCATCAAATAGTCGGCTTTTATCACTTCCATGCGTTTCATATTCCACATGACATAAATGTCTTAATGTGGGCGTGGCCAGCAGATTTTGTAGCATCTCCCTAAACAGAGCTTAGACACTGAAACAAGGTTTACCACTTTGCAATATACTCTAGTTGCATATTCTATATATTAGCTCTACATGGCAATATTTAGCCCTAAAATCCCTGCCTGGTCCTACCTGATGCCGTCAGTATTTGTTCACCCAGAGCAACTCTTTCCTTTTCCAGGTTCTTTTTGATGTAGAAAAGCTGATGGCTGGAATATTTGGAAAAGCTTTCCTCACTTCCCTTGTGATCTAAAAAAAGGCAGAATATTCATTTTGTATTCTTTGTAATATTCAATAGTTTGTTTCTGTTGTAGTTCCATATTTCTGCCAGCAGGGAGCGTATTCACAACTACAAGCTCTACGCGCTTCTTCTTTTGTCTTTTTTCTCTTTGCGCTGATGCCGTTACTGCAGTTTAGAGAGAGTTAGAACAGGAGGCGTCAATATAACTAGTTACTAAGTAAATACTGATTAAAACTGTGTTATATCTTGAGTTATTGATCCTAGGAGATTATCTGCACCTGCCAGGAGGGTTTCTGGTTGCGGGACATCACCGTGTTGTTGTGTTTTGTCGAGTGAAAACTGCGGTGAGTAATGATGATTAGCGCTTAGCATAGCATGCTAACTACTGCTGATTCTGGCTGATTGCTCACTGATTTCATGGAGAAAGTATCTTTGTTATATTGTTATGCTTGGAGACGATGTTTAAAACCAGCTGGAGACAGATGAAGGTATATGAGTGAATTGAGGATGTAAAAAATTGTGTTTTGTGTACATTATCTGTGTTAATTGAGCTATTGCTGCATGTGATTTGTACTATTACTATATGCCAACTAATGCTATATAGTTAAGCGAGCTGGTTTTATGAGCTAAAACAAGCAACAGTGTGCTTTTGAGTTATTGAGAGACAGTAATTTAATGAATGATTAACAAACATGATTGAAATGTGATTTAAAATAATTAATATACACCATTTTGTGTGTGTGTGGGCTGTTTAAAAATTAATTTTATAGCTCTATGTGATACTTTGTCAATTTGAATGGTTCACGTTCATTGATTTAAGATTAAAAAGAGGATAAATACTGTACAGTTGATTTGGGTAAATGTATAAAAAGAGAAAGAGATTAATGTAAAAGCTGCTGCTCTATGCAGGTTGTTTTTTTGTATGAGTCGGTTTTGATCACTGATCTCTATTATACACTGGAGTGCTAATAGCCGCTGTCAGAGCAATAGAGAGAAAGAGTTGCGACACTCCCATTGGACTCCGTTGTACGCCTTTTGCCACCTACTTCCGGGGTATGCAGCCTCGCATAGTTCCAAAAAGCCATTCTATGGCGTTGGACATCATTCACTTCCATTGCTGACTGTCGAGTAACTTCTGAGGTAAGTTGATTAAATAGCTACCTGTTTTGAATTGTCAACTGTCTATATTGTATCATAGGCCATTTATGATACATATACTGATCTTTTGTTGTATGTACACAGCGTAATTATATATATTTCTTTTATCTTGGTAGACGACCGATTGCCTGCTAGTTTGTTAGCTTGACTTGCCTTCTGTGAAGGTAACGTTATATCCAGGGGTAAATTGATTAAATAGCTACCTATTTTGAACTGTCAACTGTCTATATTTTATCAGAGGTCCTTTATGATACATATACTGATCTTTATTTGTATGTACGCAGCGTAATTATATATATGTTTTATCTTGGTAGACCACCGATTGCCTGCTAGTTTGTTAGTTTGACTTCGCCCTCTGTAAAGGTAGCACTAACGTTATATCCAGGTGTATATTGATTAAATAGCTACCTCTTTTGAATTGTCAACTCTGTACATTCTATAAATTGGCCCTTTATGGTGCATATGCTTATATTTATTTGTATGTGCACAGTGCAATTTATATATATATATATATATATATATATATATATATATATATATCTTAATAGCTCTGCACTTACCTATAGACCCAAACGTATAAGCATAATGCTTTTGATAATATGTGAATGGCTTAATCTTAAAATTATATTCTTAGTCTTAACATGATCATGTTTTACGTTGTGGTCTGCGGGTGACCACTTATCAGAAGTGAGCTAGCTGCTAGGCGAATGCTGAATGGACCACGGCAGACCTAACGCTACCACGAAGGTAAGCTAATGGCTGAATCGGAATTTATAAGCAAAATCACGGTAATCAACAATACAGCCCAGTCGCGATAAAATGAAAATCATGAGACATCTGTCATCACATGAATGATATGGAAAATAAAACTTAAGTTAGAGCCGTTCTAGCCTGTCCATACGAACATGAACATAAGCTTTTCCCTCCAAAAATGTAAAACGTATCTAAGTAATATACAGCTTTTCGTTGTCACCCTGCCTCTCAAAATGGAAAACTGACATTAACAAATATGTAATCATGCAATAACAGCTGAAAAAGTAGTAGAGCCCTGACATCAAAGAGTGTCGCAACTCTTTCTCTCTATGGCTCTGGCCGCTGTTAGAACGAGTCGCTGTGAAGCCACCAGCCGCCATATTGGTACTCCCTATTTTCCTCCAGTAACTAGGGAATATGTGCGCTACAGCATCGAATAACGAGGATTTTCTCATGTTCAGGGGGGCTTAAAAGTTTTAAAATGTCAAATGCCATATACTTTTATGTTATGTTCTAAAACTATCAAGTACTGAGAAAGTCATTAATAAATGTCACTACATTGCAAAAAAAAAAAAATGTTACTGTGTAGTTTAGTGCTCAAAATCACATTTTCTTAATGGAACAAATTTAGTTTTAATAAAAGCTACATTATTAAATGTGTTTATGGGGATTATCTGTATTTATGGGGCTGCAGGTTCTGGTCCTGCTGGGCTCCAAGTCTGAGCTTCTGCTGCAGCCACAGCATCTTCTCCATCCGCATCCTGAGAGTGGAGGACGGCGAGCCGCCACCAGTCCACGCCGTCAGCGCGTGAGTAGCCGGCGCCACCTCAGCGTCTCTGAGCGTCTGCTGTGCTAACGGTGTTAACGTCCCGCAGGTTGTGTCTGTGCCACCTGGCAGGCTCTGAGCGCAGCTCCAGGACCCAGAACAAAGGAGAGGACCTGAAGGAGGCTGGAAACATCAACGCCTCGCTGCTCATTCTGGGCAAATGCATCAAGGCTCTGCAGCACAACCAGCACACCAGGTAGGACCTTCATGGTTCTGGGAACCAGTTCTGGTCCTGGAGCGTCCTGAGTGACCCGCTGTCTGCTGCCTCCAGGCTCCTGCAGCACGTCCCATTCAGGGAGAGCAAGCTGACCCACTACCTGCAGGGCTTCTTCTGCAGCAGCAGCAAGGCCTGCATGGTGGTCAACGTCAGCCAGTGTGCCTCCATGTACAACGAGACCCTCAACGTCCTCAAGTTGTTGAGCCTTAAGTTCTGATATCCAATTAGAACATCAGTCCACTCCCAAACATTTAGCACTGCTGTCTTTGTAAAATGAACTGAGCAGCATCTAATCACAACGGGGAAACAGCCATTATGTTTTTGACTCAGACGATTCATCAGCCTACCTTCCCTAAGATCACCGCTGCATGACTGAAGAACTTCCCTGGAGCCGCAGCACCAGAGCGCTCTGAGGTCTCGGTAGAGCCGCTTGATGTAGTCAGGATCCAGCAGAGTGAACGCTGGACTTGCTTTGGCTTGAACGGACATCAGCCTCCATGAATACCAGGTCATCCATGTTGCTGTTCATTAACACCGTGCTAACTTTTCCACTGTGGAGGCTCGCCTTGGTACATTCACATAGCAGAGCCGTCCGCACCAAGTGACGACCCAAGATGGTTTAAAATGTCCTGGTAAGTTCTAAGAGGCCACTTCTTCATGTCATCCTCTCAGTCATGAATAGTTTAAGGCTGTGGCGCTGACCTGCCACTTCCATCGCTCTGCAATTATTGGAAATATTGCTGCAACAGTTTATCATTTCAGTCAAGCTAATGTTATTTGGCCGAGGGAAGCGCTGAAACGGAAGTGGAGAACAAGTAAAACAGAAGTTGGACCCAGAGTTACTTCCTTGTTCAAAAATAAGGTGGATAGAACAGAGAGAAATGTGAAAGGTAGTTTGTTGGCTTTGTTTCAGGTGGAGGTTGTGATCTCCAGGCTCCTCCCCGTCGTTCCTCCTGCTTCCTGCAGCAGGAAGACGCTGCAGAGCAGCAGCAGCTCCCTGACCGGCTGGGAAGCCAGTCTGGAAGACCTTCAGGTGGGAAGGAGTCGCCTTTAGCCGTGTAGCTGCTGACGTCTCAGTCATCCCTGATATCTAAAACATCCGTCCAGCAGGGTGAAGACCAAGACTCCAGTCTGATGGAGGACAGCATGGAGGAGACGGCTGACAAGGTGAAGAAGTCGTCATTAATAAGAGGCTTCACCAGGTCAGTGGTTTTAGCTGCTCCACATTTCTCCTGACATGAATCCACCTGCTGGGTTTCCTGCTGGAGGCGGCGCCACGTTTACCTTCATTCTGACGTCAGAACCGCAGCTTCGTCCCTCCTCCTCTTCATCAGCTGCTGCTGCAGATTTCTGCAGGAAACCAAGCAGCTGGTGGTCGGCTCTGCATGTCCTCTGATATCGTATTTACTTAGTTATAATAATAATAATGAGAACAAATCGTATTTAAACTCCATCCCAGTTTTCTCTGGCGATGGATTAAAGCTCCAAATGCAGCTTTGATGTTTGATTCTGTTGCTGCTCGGTTGGAGAAAACAGGAAGAACGATCGTTTTAGTTTAAAATCAAGTTTGACTGTCAAAATAATTTATTGTTTAAAGGAAGTGGTCCGATAAAAGCCCGTCTCTAGTTCCTAGGCTGGGCTTTTCCTGCTGGACCCGATGGATGGAAAGAGATTTTGGACCTGACCTTGAACCTTGACCTTTGGCCTCAGACTTCCCTGACCTGATGAGACCGTCAGAGAGCAGTTCTGATTGGCTGTCAGTGAAGCTCTGTAAACATATTGACTTGATCTACTTTAGTCCTCTTTCTATTAAATACTTACGTAAATCTATCTGCAGCCAGTTGAGTTTCATCTTTTTCTGCCGGATTTGATCCACCAGACAAACTGTTTCTGTCTCCTGATTTATGGACTGATAGAAAGAAGCTATTTAGTGCCTGACATCACAGCATTGTGAAATGACACAATGTGTTTCTTAGGTAGAACTTTTGCTTACTAACCAGAAGCTTCTAGTAACTCTGGTTGACATTGACAAATGTCACAATGTTCCTATATTTGTCAGAATTCACCTGTAAAAAAATACCAGTTAGAATGAAACAATTGTCATTTCTGACCTAAAAGGACAAAAATACCCATGGACAACATCTACTAAATTACATAAATAATTACACTTGTATAATAAATGTTCACATATATATATTGAAACTAAACATATCTTAAATAATGACATCAACAGATATTTCAAAAATCAAATCCATACTTGAGTCTTTCTCTAATGTCTTGCTAATAGATGCATATTTCTTTCTATGTCGACCATGCAGACGAATCACCATGGAATAGTTTCAACAGTGAACTTTACCCATCATCACCTGTGGGTGGAGCTAATGAGGTTCTTAAATTTATCTTTAGAACGCTGTCCACACCTAGTTTCTTTCACCAACCAGTACCTCAGTAACTTCTTTGGATCAATGGTCAGTGAATTACAGAGCCGGTCCAGCTTTGTCCACCGGTCCAGAAAACCACCTTCAGAGTCCCTCAGCAGCTTTTCTCCCACAGTCTGACCTGATGGGTCCCAAACGGTCCTCCAGATCCAGAACCATGTTAGCGATCCTGATGACTAACAGGACGAGGCGCTGCTGGACGTCCACCTGCTGGAGGATCTCTGCAGCAGAGCGCAGGCCGTCGTCCTGAGGCGTCGTGATCAGGAACAGAGGATGAATGCAGGAGAGACGAGCGGAACCACAGGATGAGGAAGAACAAATGTGAGGAAGATGAGGGAGAGGAAGGCTGGCGGTGAAAGTGGGCCTCATCCATGTGGGAGCTCAGGAAGTCTTTGAGAACGGCGGTGAAGCAGGAAGTGCTGATGTGTGGTGTGAATGATGGAGAGGCGGCCATGATGCAGTTTTAGCATCACTTCCCTCACATCTGGGCCCTTTGTGCCGTCTGAGCTGCTCTGCCTTCCTCTTCATCATCTGCATCCATTACTAACCTCCTCCAGACTAAACGCTGAGGTCCATGAACCACCCAGTAAGGGTGTGCAAATTAATCGTCATGGCGATGCATCGCGATTATAGTTTTCGCGATCCAATGCATCGATTCTTGACGCCAAGTATCGATTATCAATTTAAAAAACGACTAAAAAAATTGCATGAATGGTTGGCGAACATCAGCCAAAAACAAGTGGAATACAACTTCCAGTCCAGTAGATGTCGCTGCGGATGTGTTGACGCCCGCTGCCTTGTGTCACAAGCATTTCCGGCCGCGGGATACTGCGACCAGTCATTCATAAACAAAACATGGAGGAGACTGAGAACATTCGCCCGGCTCCATCACATTTCAAGTCAGATGTTTGGACGCATTTTGGCTTTACAGACAAAGAAGGTAAAAACAAATTGATGTGATGCACACAATTTGCAAACACTGTTACATTGTAATGAAATACTGTTGGAACACAACAAACTTAAAGGCACACATGCAGAGGCGCCATCCTGAAAAATAAGATCCACCAGCACCGCAAGCACTGATTGAACAAACAAGCTAGCCCCAACATCTACACGCGCAAACATTTGAATGTTTTTTAATTTCATTGGTTTAAAGGATCACTGAGGCCATGTAAACGGCACTGATTTTCCTTATTTTGTTATTTTAAGTTTTATAAATCCTAAGCACTTTTTGTCAGTGTGTCCACTCCAGTAATAGTAATATTTGTTTTTTATAGCAATACCTCCAAAAGTCGTTTCAATAAATACAGCTATGTATGAATTCAGTTGCATTCAGTTATGTATCAGTATCATACACAGCCAGTCAGCCACTGGTAATGGCTGTATTTTTTTCTAACAGTGTTCAGTGAAAATATCGTGATGCATCGTGATAGAATCGCATCGTGGCATGTGAATCGTGATTCAAATCGAATCGTGACTTCTTTGGCAATACCCACCCCTACCACCCAGACGGGTCAGCAGGGTCTCACTCGTCCAGCCGGGTCCGCTTTCAGACGTTTAAAGGTTTTAGTTCAGGTTTCATGTCGTCTCTCTGGGTTTTAAAGTCCGTTACAGGATGCTGAGTTACAGAAGCGCCTAATTCCCACAAATGGAATAAACTAATTGATCTTAACCCCAGTTTAACTTTGCTGCAGCAACACGGTTCACAGATTGTCTGAAATCGTCAGTAAAGAGAAGATGAAGCTCAGCTTTGGTTCCTAAATCTGCGTCTGAAGGAAGAGTTGGGGACCAAAGTGCTTTGGACCGTTTACAGCACCGAGACGGTAGAAACCTAAAAACAGAGCCGGTGTCAGCTGCTGAGCACGGTGGAGGACGGGTCATGGTTGGGCCTGTTTAGCTGCCTCAGGACCCGGGTCACTGAGCAGAACCAGATCTGAGTCCGTCTGTCTGAAGCTCGGTCCAGAATCACGTTGATGGAGCCAGACGTTTATTTCAGGGGTGGGTCGGTTTTATTAGAAGGTCCGTTTACTAATGAAGGAAAATATTCTGTTCCTGTAACCTGGTACCTAAACACTGCAACAAGGAACAAAAAGTAAAATGAGTTTATTTCTCCTTGATTGAGCAGCTAAATAATCTGATCTGCTGATGGAATCAGAATTTTAACCCCTAAACTAAGATATTCAGATTTACTGCAGTAGAAATAAGACGATGGAGATGAGTTGGATTCTAAGTTCTGCTGAACTTGGACGGGTCCAGTGGTTGTCTGGGCTTCTGTTGCCTTTCTGGTACCAGTCTGCCGGTTCTCCTCTGATATCGAGACAGTTTCAGTCACAAACTCTCCTCAAAAGTTTGTCTCTCGGCGCCTGAATATTCTGGGTCGGTGCTGTTCTGTTGGTTCTACCGCGGCGCTGACCCGCTGTTCCTAATACAGCTTTGTTGTTCTGGCTAAAAGCAGCATTTCTGCTTTTCCAGATGTGAACCTGCAGCTGTTTAAGTTGGTTCTGATGGTTCACCTGGACCCAAACCTGGAACCCTGCAGCTTTAGGGACCGGTTCTGAGTCCTATTAGGTCCAGCCACACCAGTAAACAGGAAACGGGTCACAAACACCAGCATAGATGGTAAAGCTCCATCTCCACATCTGGACCGAACCGTGTCCCGTGAACCCGTTCATCTGGAGCGACCCTGAGATGGAAGCGGGCCTCGCCTTTATCTGGGCCAGCAGTCAGAACCCATCTGTTCCTCGGAACCTCTGGTTCTGAAGTCCATTCTCACTGTTATGGTTTCATTTCCTTCCAGACCGTCAGGGTCAGGCCGGGTTTATCTGGACCTCTGGGTGCGTTTGGAGCGGCTCTGGTACCAGGACGGCCTCGGTGGCCTCTCAGCCTGAGGAGGAAACAAACAGTTCTGGTTCCGGTCGGAGAAAAACATGCAGCCGGTGCTGAGAGGTGCTCCACGGTGGCATTATGATCCGGTTATTTCTGACATGTTTCAACAAGCCGGGTCAGACGGGCCTGCAGAACATCAGCAACATGTCAGAGTTCCTGCCTCTCCACCGGTTCCCTGCATGAAACAGAGACTCCTCCTTCCATCCAGACTGCTCAGCTCTGCAGGGAACCGGACCCAGATGGTGAGATCTGGACCGGGTCAGACCGGGTCAGACCACGGCGTGTTTGTCTGATGGATCCATCACGGCTAAATGCTTTATTAATCAAACACCAGCGCAGCTCCTAATGAGGCTTCAGGAGACGATGTGTGATTGGGTTATTGATGCCGTGTCAGCTGGTACCAAATGTTCTGATCCGCTGGTACCAAATGTTCTGATCCGCTCCAACAGGCCAGTAGGAGCTGCTTTAGTTCATCAGAGGGTTGAGAATCCGCTGCTGGCGGCTCGCTGCTACAGGAAACGCTGAGATGCATAAAAAGGGTCTGAATGCAGCGTTTAGCAGCGAGCAGGACCGGCCCGGTTCGGTCCAGATACACTCCAGGGATGGAGGCCCAGACGATTCGGACCTGGACCTGCAGCAGATGGTGGCAGTCAGGACGGTGACTGAAGGTTTTAAATGATTTACTGCAGACGTGATGAATGTTTTCCACGTAAAACGTTCAGGACTGAGGTTCCTTCAGGAGAACCATTGGTCCGGACCGTCTAATGGTCCAGGAGTCAGAACCCGGTTTTTCTCCTGATAAACTATTATTGTCATGATTTTCATTCAGACTGCAGGTAATTCCTCAGAAAAAGCCTCGTCAGCAGCTTTAATCTGACTGCAGTTTCCTGTCAGCGGTTATCAGCACTAAATGGACTTCTCCCCAGGACCCGTCAGGTTCTGATGGGTCCGAGCTGCAGGTGGATGAATTCAGCCAGACTGGATCTGCTTCAGCATTTAGAGCAGGGGGGTTCAAAGGGTGGCCCGGGGGCCATTTCTGGCCCCTGGACTGATTTTGTGTGGCCCATAACTGAAACAATTATTTGACGCAGCAGCACATCTGAATGATGAAGACTTTTTATTCTTAATTAGGGCAAAATTGTCATAGATAAGTTAACATTTGAGAATGTTGGGCAGAACACAATGACCCTAACGACTCCCAATTGAAAAGGGGGGGACCAGTTTCAGTTCAGTTTGAATGTTATCTAAGCCATAACAAGACCTTTTTTTGGGCAATAATATAAAGCTTGGAATGCCACATTACTCCAGACTTTTTAAATTGAGAAAGCTTCCTGGATGGGAAGCTAAACGTCTTCAAACTCCAGAAAAAAGTCCAATTGTTTTGTTTTTTTACTTTTTTGGGATGTTTTTATTGTTAATTTTCCTTTCTGACTGACATTCACTCTAAATTAGGGGTTAAAGCAAAAATAATCAATTTGACTGAATTTTTTTTTCTATTCGGTCCATCTGTTACAGGGCCGTGGACATCATGCCACATTAATTACCTTATGTGCTTTTTGTGCAAAGTACACTTTAACCAAATCTGGTACTTTTAAATTATCCGTTGACCATTCCTGTATCTCTCCACCTTTCAGCTTCAGAGCCTTGGTGTCATCCTGGACAGCCTCTCCATCCTCTCCTTCACTTTCCACATCCACAACATCACCTGGTTCACTTTCATCTCTGCAGCATCAACTTCTTCCTTCACACTTTTAACTAAATGGTTCAGTCCACTCACCGCTCCACTTAAAAATTTCAGCTCCCTTCCCTCCCTGTCCCTCAGAAAACCTCCATAAACTATGACTAGTACCAAAGACAGCAGCTTTCATCACTACTTCATCTACTTCACACCTGTATTCACATTCAGGATAAATTAATCCTATGATCATACAAGGCCAACCCCAACCTGGACAATGCAGGACACATAACTGCCTAACTTCCATAACTATTACTTAGCAAATAGGCTACAATACATCTCTAAATGGATAAAAAATAGTCTTTTAGATGAGCCTTGGTTAGATATAGAACAGGAAATGTGCAATAATATCATGATTTCAGATCTGCCGTTTATAAGCTCAAATATAAAACGGCATACATGCTTCAAATATATCAACATTAGTTCTACTCTGACAGCATGGTGGGAGTTCCTCAAAATGACAAAGTCATCCCTTATCCCATGCAGTCGTACACCTATCTGGAATAACCCTGATATCCTACAAAATAATAAAATGATAAACTTTACATACTGGAAGAATAAAGGTATTAAATATCTGGAACATCTACTTGACGGAACCGAGTTCATCAATTTTGCTAAACTAAATATGCAATATGGCATTAGTAAAAATAAATTCTTGGAATATGAACAACTTAAATCTATAATTAAAAATAAATATAAGCATATTAATGGTGGTTTACAAGTCCCAACTAATATAATAGAGTTCTTAGATTTAACCCCCCCCAAACTACTGTCTAAATCATACAGGACACTGACTAAAATAGATGATTCGATATCTCTTCCTATAATGAAGTGGGAAAAAGATTTATCAGGCACCTTTGAACAAAATTTCTGGGCTCAGACATGTCTAAGAACTTTCAAATTGACTAGAAACACCAACTTACAACTAATACAATACAAAATCCTTCACAGAGTACATTATACAGGACAAAGATTATTCAAGATGGGTCTGGCACAATCTAATATCTGCCCACACTGCATAGGCAATCATCCTGATAATTATTTTCATGCGTTATGGTTATGCACACCAGTCCAGAGGTTCTGGACACAGATATGTAAGGACTTATCAAGGTGCTTGAGCTGTAAGATTACACCATCCCCATCAGTTTGCCTGCTCTGTAATTTTGAGGAAAGTCCTCTGAAAAAAGAAATAGTTTACATGGTTTTTACTGCTTTATGCATCGCAAAGAAAACTATCCTCATGAATTGGAAAAGTAAACAAAATCTCAGTATCAATCAGTATAGAGATCTTTTGTTGGATCATATTAATCTAGAGACAGCATCTGCTTCCACATCTGATTGGTCTTTTTGGGCTCCTCTGATCAACACCATCACTTAGTGGAATAGGGGGCGGTGGGTTGCTTCCTGCAGGGCGCAGTGGCTGGATGAAGGGGTTCCTGGGGCCCTGGGGGCACTTGGAGTAGGGCGCCTGGTGGATCCGGCTCCGGGGTCTGTTGCCCCCATCTGGGAGGAGTTTGGGAGGCCTACGGGTGGCCTACAGCAGCCGCTTGCGGCGCTCTTTGGGAGCTGCGTGTTGACGGACGTGGGTTACTGACCTGGTAGCTGTGCTGCCGCTGGGTGGGGCCGGGGTGGGTCTGGGGGTCTGGGGTCCCTGGGGCGCGCCGCCCTCGGGCGCGGGCCCCGGCGGGGCCTCGGGGGTTCCGGTTCCGGGGGGTGTGCCGCTTTTGGTGTGGGCCGGCGCGCGCCCGGGTGTCCGCCCCTGCACGGGGCCTCTGGTGCGCTGGGGGGTCTCGGGGCCCGTTGAGCTGGTAGGGGGGCATGGTCATTAACACCTCTGGGCAGATGCTCTTCTCCTTTATTGGAAAGGCACTCTGCCAGTGGGGGGAGGGGGAAAGGAGGGGGAGTAGGGATCTACCCAGCCTGGATGTCTACTGTCGAATGTATGGTGAGTTGTTTGAACGTTAGTGTTGGGGAGGGATTAATCCACGGGTGGGGGGGGGGGGGTTGGGGGGGGGTTGACGTTCTGGTGGGCTTGTGTCCGGCCCCCTGTCCCGGTCCTGGTATGTGTCGTCTTCCGGTGCGGGTTTCACCTGGGGGGTGGGGTCGGGGTGGCCCGTGCGGGCCGGCTGGCCAGGGTCCCCCCCTATTATTATTATTATTATTATTATTAATTATTTATTTATTTATTTATTTATTTAGTTTAAGTAGGCTTGGTGGGTGGGCTGGGGGGGGCTTAGGTGTTGGTCCTGGTGGGTGGTTGGCTGGCGGGCCCTGCGGCCTCTCCCTGGCCCCCGGGCTACGGTGGTGCCGCTGGCGAGGCCCCCTTCTCTGAGTGGGGCTTTCGGGGAGCGGGGGTGCCTATTGGAGTCAGTAGGGGAGCTGGCTCCCTGGGTTGGCTTCCCAGTCATTTGCTCCCCATCCCCGGACTCCTCCCTCTGCCTGCTCCATCACGCCGCCACACATGCAGGTCATGAGGGAGGGGGCGTTACTGGAGGTTGCCACTTTCTGGTGACGCCCCTCTCCCCAATTTTATTTTGCATCTTAGACACTTTCACTTCAAACATTTTTCACATCACACACTCATATAGGCCATGGTAGGGGGGGGGGGGGGGGAAGACGTCTGGGAGGGGGCTTATGTTGTGTGGGCCTCACCTCGGACGGCTCCCTTCACCTCCTCTCCCACTTAGACATTGAGGGTTCTGGGCAGTCACACGGAAGGGGTGCGCTGGCAACAGCTACCTTCCGAAAGGGGGGTGGGCTGTGCCGTGCATCCCCTTCGGCGCTCCCAGTTTTTAAACGCACTTGAGAACAACATGCAACAACACAACATTTGAGCAGGCGTAGGGAGGGTCGGGGTCTTCTGCACACCCCCGTTCTCCGATGGAGGCAAGGAGTCTGGGGCCTGGAGGAGGTGCGGGCCACTGTGTCCGGGGTCTTGGCGGGGGGCTGCGGTGTGCAGTCAGCGGCCTACCAGGTCTGGGGCTGATGCCTCCGCTCCCCCCAGGGGGCGGGGGGCAGGGATGGCAAGGGTAAGGTGGGGGGAGGGAGTGGGTTTATTAGGTATTTAGGGGGAGGGGGGGGCTCTGGCCGGGTGGCTCGTGCGGGTCGTGTTGGCCCGCCCTCTTGGGGGGGCCCGGTCCGGGGGGCGTCTGGTCGGGGGCCGGGGCCGGGGGTCGGGCACAAGCAGTCGTATAGTCGATTTGGGGTGTCCCCCCCCCTTTGGTCAGTGTTGGATGTGAGTGTTATGTGGGAATGTGTGTACAGCGTCTTTTTTTTTTTTTTTTTTTTTTTTTTTTTTTTCTGTGTGTGGCGAGTGGGGCACAAGGGAGGGATGGGGTGAATGAGTTTTTTTTTTTTTTTTTTTTTTTTTTTTTTTTTTTTTCAGGTATGGGTGTGGTCCGCTCCCTCTCCCAAGAACATCTCAAGTCTTCGATAGGTGCGGAGCCCATCCCCCCACGTCCTGCCCTCCTCCACTTCGTTGGCGGGCGCCTTGGCCCCCTGGCGCATTAGTTGGCTTCGGGTTTGGGGCGGGTTCCCGGGCGTGCGCCGGCCCGCTCCTGGCGGCCTCTTCGCGGGGCCTGGCCCCCCGGGGGGCGGCCGGGGCCCTCGTCGCGGGGGCGGGGCGCCCCTGGGGCCTCTGGCCCTCAGGGCCCATGGCCGGGACCACTTCAGCGGGGCTGGCTGCCGGCGGAGCCCACGGGCTCGTCTCCGCGGCTCTTGAGGGCGTCGACATTGCGGTGGCTGGGGGATTTCCTCGGGGTCGTCTCTGCTCCTTCCTTGGGGGGGGGGGGTTGCAGATATCCTGTGTCGGCCCCTCCTGGGCGACCTGCTTTAGGGACCCCTTTGGGAGTCCGGGGTTACGGGTCCCCTGACGCCTGCCTCTGTGCTCGGGGAAGGTGGGTCTTTGGTTCTCCACAATCACTATCAAGCTATTTCTGGATAATCTTCACCTAAACTAGTGCACTTTCACATCTCCCACTGGTGCTGGGTCCCAGGTATTAAGTGTTCACTTATATACAGTAATCTTATAATTTATTTATTTATTTATTTATGTTGTGTCACTTTCTTTTTTCAAATATCACATTACACATGTCAGCTTACATAATAATATATATGATTTAGCAATGGCATCTAGGTGTTATTAGAGTGTATCTGTTGCTTTATGTCTGTTGGTTGTGCTGTTCTTTTTGTGTCTCTTTCCAGGTGATGGAGCAGACAAAGGACATTTTATCATTCTCTTCCTTTTATCTCCTCTTTCTTTCACCTCTACTCTTTTTTTTTTCTTTTCTTTCACTTTTTGTTCTTCCTTTACTCTCCCATTGTCATGTCCATATAATTTGAAATTCTCCTTGCAGGAATCATAATAAAGCTATTTACAAGCATAAATCAAGTGGAGCACTATGGCGAAAGCTGTTTGCTCCACTTGTAAAAGCAAAATCTGTCGAGCTCCATCTGGCATTGAGATATCAATTCCTATTGTCATAGTGCTAGACAGGACACTGGGGAAAAAAAAAAAAAAAAAAAAAAAAAAAAAAAAAAGAGCAGGGGGGTTCAAAGGGTGGCCCGGGGGCCATTTCTGGCCCCTGGACTGATTTTGTGTGGCCCATAACTGAAACAATTATTTGACGCAGCAGCACATCTGAATGATGAAGACTTTTTATTCTTAATTAGGGCAAAATTGTCATAGATAAGTTAACATTTGAGAATGTTGGGCAGAACACAATGACCCTAACGACTCCCAATTGAAAAGGGGGGGACCAGTTTCAGTTCAGTTTGCCTGTTATCTAAGCCATAACAAGACCTTTTTTTTGGGCAATAATATAAAGCTTGGAATGCCACATTACTCCAGACTTTTTAAATTGAGAAAGCTTCCTGGATGGGAAGCTAAACGTCTTCAAACTCCAGAAAAAAGTCCAATTGTTTTGTTTTTTTACTTTTTTGGGATGTTTTTATTGTTAATTTTCCTTTCTGACTGACATTCACTCTAAATTAGGGGTTAAAGCAAAAATAATCAATTTGACTGAATTTTTTTTTCTATTCGGTCCATCTGTTACAGGGCCGTGGACATCATGCCACATTAATTACCTTATGTGCTTTTTGTGCAAAGTACACTTCAACCAAATCTGGTACTTTTAAATTATCCGTTGACCATTCCTGTATCTCTCCACCTTTCAGCTTCAGAGCCTTGGTGTCATCCTGGACAGCCTCTCCATCCTCTCCTTCACTTTCCACATCCAGAACATCACCTGGTTCACTTTCATCTCTGCAGCATCAACTTCTTCCTTCACACTTTTAACTAAATGGTTCAGTCCACTCACCGCTCCACTTAAAAATTTCAGCTCCCTTCCCTCCCTGTCCCTCAGAAAACCTCCATAAACTATGACTAGTACCAAAGACAGCAGCTTTCATCACTACTTCATCTACTTCACACCTGTATTCACATTCAGGATAAATTAATCCTATGATCATACAAGGCCAACCCCAACCTGGACAATGCAGGACACATAACCAACACTGTGATGACGTCATACATTTTAATTTAACACAGACCTCACATTACAATAATCAGTCTCTGCTTCCCGCCCCACGACCCTGTATCAGAAAACACGTAACTTGCTTTTAAAGATGAACATTTTTTTATCAGAACAATGTTATTAAAGTTTTGCATAAATGTAAACATTGTTGAAGGTAATCTTGGCTGCTGTACATTTCTGTCTGGCAGATGTTTTTGGGTTGGAGTAAAATGAGTCCATAGATCCACAGGAGGCTTTTTAACATGTTTCTACTACGACTTGCTTCTATAATGTTGCTTCACATCGCGCTCCACTTCGTTTAAAAATAACTTTATAAAAGCTCTCTGAGAATTGTCGTTCTCTGGCCTCACCCAATTAGATCTTGTTCTCCACTCCATGTTTTAGCTGCTGTTTATTTTTGACATTTTTTTTCAGTTTCCTTAATAATCTGTTTGCATCTTCTTATGATTCCGGGTCTGTTTCCAGTGGCTTCACCACGGCCCGTCTCCCCAGTCCAGGAATTTGGTCACAAAGGAAGAAACAAATATCAGAGACCAAACACTTCTACATTTATTTCATTCTGGATTTCCAAAAAGGGAGACAACACTTACAAACTTTTACCATCAACTTCATGTAGCCTATTACCCCCGAAGCGTCTTCTGCGCGGTTGTAAGCTGTTGTCTCATCGTCCAACCCCAAACATGTCCTTTAACAACACCTCAAGGACTCCCAAAGGGGTTGGATTAACAGCCCTGCAGACATTCAATCTCCAGCAGACATGTGCTTTCTGACTCTTCAGCCATTAGTTGTAAGTAATTGACCTGGCCAGTTTCTAGGAGTTAAATGAGATAACACTGAGAATCAGGAGATAGTTCTGAAAACCGTATAGTATTCTGCAAACCCCCCATAAATAACTCCTGTACTGGAGCGAGATTGTGCGAGACTTCCGCCTGATATAAAAGCCTGAATAATTAGTTAATAATAGGACAACACTGTGTATAAACCCAGAAGCACAGGAGGAAGCCAGGAGGAAAGCAGTGAAGGTGATATTAGCGTGGTCGTCCAGGTGGAGGCGCTGTGAGCCCATGAATCCCCAGTGGCTGTGGGTTGTAATAGAGCAGCTTTGTGCTGCTTTCAGCTGCTTTCTTCATGCAGCAGAATGTGGAGCAGTTAGTCGGCTGCTGGAAAAACTCTGAGTCCCGCTGTGTTCCTCAGGCTGTGCTGCAGCGTCTATTCACAGGCGTCATCCCACTACTGAGCGCCATGGGGGCTGTTACCTGCTCCGTTTCCCACCTGGGCCGGTGCTCCCCTCCTTATACCACCTGCTGGTCCCGGGCTCCCCCAGGAGCACCATACCGGTACCGAACTTAGTGCGGACACCTGGTCGGTATAGTCCAGAGCAGCTCAGAGCTCCTGAGCTCAAACGCTCTGCCAGCCTCAGCCTCCCGCTAGCTTGATTACAGGCGGGCACCACCCAGCGACGTCCTCAAGGACTTTTAGGGCTTTCACCTGTGATCCTACTGACGTCACCATTTACGTCACAACAACCAAAGTTATTTTCTAATAGACTTTATTTGATGAAATTAGGATTAAATGAATCTTCAGTCTGATGATTCAGCATTTTTAGCTCTGAGAAGAAAAGACTTTGACTCCTGATTATTATTAATCATTCATTTTTAAAAACCTCTGCTTCATTTTATTTTAATACCAAAGTGGTTTCAGTGTAGAAGCAGGGCCGCTCTCATTAGTCGGTTCTGTTCTGCTTTAATTAAACCAAGTCCAGAACTGGATTGGGTTCATTGGTGCCAGAGAGCAGCTCTGTGCAACATCATTATAGCACTAAAACCGTTTTATTCCCCTTCTTTCACTTTACTTGTTCCTCAAACATGTTTAACATGCTTCATAAGCTGGACACAGTTTTATCTCTGGTAAAAATGAGAGAAAATACATTTATCAATAAAATTTAAATATGATCGACATGTAAATATACTGACGTCACTGTTCAATAAAAATGCCAATTTACGTCAACCCAAAGTACTGAAACGGTTTTTAATGTTGATTTTCTTTTCTGACTGAAATTCCCTTTAAATGCACCTTTTTCTCAGAGATATGAATTACCTGACACAGCTGACCAATAGGAGACAAAGACACTGATGTGTGGCAGCCTGGCCTCTGTCAGTCTGGCCCAGGGCTAACAGGTACCTGAAGCTGAAAATGTGGGACTGTCCCTTTTAAGAGGAGCAGCAGGACGCTGTGCACGCTGCGGCTCTGTGTGCGCGTTCACACGTTTCCTGTGTAAAACTAAAAGTCCAGAATAGGAAGAAGTTGTGATGTGGAAATGTTCCATGTGGTTCTGTTGTTGGTGTTGGTTCAGCTTCTGGTTTGGTGCCGCAGGAGTTTAGCTAGAAAATGAAAAACTGGTCTTCAGTCTGTCCAAGTCAGCAGTTTGGAAGTAAAGAAGCTGATTTTAGTCCCAGACTGTCAGCGTCGGCTCTTCTTTCATTCTCAACGTGTTTTCAAGGTTTGGAAAGATGGAGCAGAAATATCATTTCATCACTACTTTGAGTTTCTGCTGCTGATTTATTCAACTAAAGAACAAAATCTGTCTTTTAAAAACATGTCAGAAAGAAGATGGAAATGTTTTACTGTAAATTAGGACTTTATGAAAGTCAGCGTTGATAGAAAAAATCTGTTTTATTGAAACAAGAGTCAGAGTTTTATTGAAACATTATAAATTGATCAGAGGAAAAGAAGAGAATAAGCAGCAAATTAACCAAACATAGAAGAAGAAAATCTGTTTATTTATTAAAACATGAAGTAGAACTGCAGCAAATATACAAAAGGAAGATTTAACATGTGAATGTAAAAAGTGTTTAGAAAAATAGGAGCCGACAGAAACAGATAATGTCCAGAGATTGAGAAAAACTGGCCAACATTTCAATGAAATCTGACTGATGAATGAAAGTAAAAAACCAAGAGAGAAAGTCAACATGCTGATATTCAGAGTGAAGCTTTGACTGGAAACAGGCAGAAAAACATGTGGATCCTGGAATAATCCCAGCTTCCATCTTTAAAGGACTGGAAAAGGAAGAAGTTTCCAAGGAATCATTTAGAAGAGTTTCACAAAGAAACAGATTGAAGTGACGAGGTCGTCACTTCCTGTTTTCACGGTAGGAACGGCGGTCTGTTGCTCCAGACTCTCGCTTTTATCTTTAATCTCTTTGCTGTAACATCTGTTTTTAACACATAAGCACTTTTAAAATATTCTCTGTAGCTGCACATCGCGCTTGGGAACTCCTCGTGTTTCACACGGTTTGCTTTTTTGGTGTGGTAAAAGGGCGCTAGCCTAGCTTTTAGCCTAGCCTAGCTTTAGCTCCACAATGGCTTCCCCCTTACTCTCTCCTCTGCTTCTCTGTCTAAGTCTTCTCCCCCTCTTTCCTGCTCTCTGTGTCAGATGTTTAGTTATTCCTCTGCCTCCTTTAGTGATAATGCTACTTGTAATAAATGTAGTGTTTTTGTAGCTTTGGAGGCGTGTCAGAACTGCAGACCCGGCTCCGTGCTATGGAAAAAAACAGCTGATAGCCGCCCCTTTGATAGCGCGGAGCCACATAAAGTAACTTTATGTAGTGGTCCTCCAGCAGCACTGCCGATTTTTCTGGGGAAAACCTGGTCTGATCCGGAGAGACGGCATCCATCCTACTTTGGATGGTGCTGCTCTTCTTTCTAGGAATCTGGACGAATTTATTAGTTCTCCTAAATGCTGACAACCCAGGGTAATGGGTTTCCAGACCAGGAAGCAGAGCCATAATTTAACACACCTCTCTGCAGCTTCTGTACTATTACCCACCCATTACCCCATTGATACCCCATTGAGACAATGTCTTTCCCACGGCCAAAACTTAACAGATAAAAAACTGATCTAAAAAGGAACAAATCATAAAAATCGAATAAAAATCAATACGGCTCACCTTGAGTCAAAAAATAAAACAATTAAATGTGGTCTATTAAATATAAGGTTTGTCCCTCCAAAGGCTTTTAGTTAATGAATTGATTTCTGATAAAAAGATTGATTTATTTTGTATCACAGAAACCTGGCTACAAGAAGACTGCGTTAGTATAAATGAGTCAATTCCCTCCAGATTTCCACATTCCCAGATCTGTGGGATGAAGATGAGGAGTGGCAACCATCTTTCAGTCTGATTTATGAATTAGTTCTTTTAAACATTTGACCCTCAGTTTCCCTCTTCCAAATTGCAAAGCAATAAAACCTCTTCTGTTTGTTGTTTTGTAGGGTTAGGGTCCACCAGGCCCTTACACTCAGTTTTCAGATCAGTTGTCAGACTTCTTATCTGATTTGGTGATAAACACTGACAAGGTTATTATAGTGGGGGATTTCAACATCCATGTTGACATAGAATGTGATAACCTATAGTGTAGCCTTTAAAACTATCATAGATTCAATTGGTTTTGCTCAAAATGATCATAAACCGCTGCACTCTTGGCTCCATACTTCAGACCTTGTGCTGACATATGGCATTGATTGTGAAGAATTAACAGTATTTCCTCACAACCTTGTCCTATCTGATAATTTTTTAATCTAACTGAGTTCTCCACCCCCAAAAGAGGGTTCAATTATAGTAAATATTTACCAGATAATGCTGTATCAAACTTTAAAGAGTCTGTCCCCCTTTTAATATCCTCAATATTGCAGAAATGCCCTGCAGATGGCAGTAATGTTGTTTCTTCCCATTCACAAATAGATGTCTTTGTAAACGGTATGACTTCGTCATTGCGTTCTGCATTAGACAATGTAGCTCCCTTGAAAAGGAAGGTGATTATTCACAGGAAGCTGGCTCCCTGGTTTAATTCAGAGCTGCGTTACTTGAAGCACAATGTTAGGAAATTGGAGAGAAAATGGCACACTACACACCAAGAGGAATCCTACCTAATCTGGAAAAACAGTCTACTGTTTTATAAAAAGACCCTTTGCAGATTTAGAGCAGCATATCTTTCATCATTAATTGAGGAGAATAAAAATAATCCTAGATTTCTCTTCAGTACAGTTGCCATAGCTCCGTTGATCCATCCATTCCTTTAGCTCTTAGCAGTAATGATTGATTGATTGATTGATTGCTGTATTCAATAGACTTGTGGTCCACAAAGAGATAAAAAAAAACAATAATTTTTTTTAAAAAGCTAATAGAATAAATAGAAAAATATAATAAACACATAAATAGATCTCTTATAAAACACTTGCATACCAATGTTTCCACAGAGCCGACTGGAATTGTACCGCACTGAGAGAGGGATGAGAAAGCATTACAATAACACTATTCAATGAGCTGCCCAAACGACACATAAACCTGTATATCAGATTTCTCACAAGTGCCTGGAATGTTTTGACATGCGCATTACAAAACATCTCACTTGCACTGCTGAACCTGGGTTTTCTTAAGCAGAATTCTCATATAATCATTATAAGCAACCTTAAGCTTCTGCATACTAGCTTTTTTAAAATTACACCACAAGGGAGCTGTATACAAGGATGTACAGTAAGCTTTAAACAGGCTTATTTTTACCTCATCAGTGCACATATAAAATTTTCTTCCCAGAATGTTTGCCCGGGCGTACAACACACAACACTGTCGATAAATGTCATCATCATCACAGAGCTGGTCTGTAATGTAGTGACCCAGATATTTAGTTTTGGAACAAACATTTAACTTTTGCCCTGACAAAAAAAATATGGGAAACAAAGTTGTTTGTCTTCTTTAGTTCTACAAACTAGTACAACAGTTTTTTTAGCATTATACTGCACATCAAATTTCAACCCAAAATCAGAGCAGATATTCAGTAGCTGCTGAAAACCAGCACTGCTGGGTGTGAGGACAGCCAGGTCATCAGCATACATGAAGTGATTGACCAAAGTATCACCAATCATACATCCCATTTTACAGAGGTTCATTTCTTTTGACAAGTCGTCCATGTACAAGTCAAACAAAGCAGGTGAAAGAAGCCCACCCTGGCGCACACCATTACTCACTCCAAAGGAAGCAGAGATGTTATTGCCCCATTTTACATGCATTTTCTGATTAGAATACCAGTAAACTAAAATTCGTATGAATATATCTGGAACCCCTCTCTGTTTTAGTTTCTCAAATAACTTGTAGTGATTGACACGATCAAAGGCCTTAGAGACATCAATGAACCCAATTAGCACAAATTAATTTTTTCTTAAATATGCTCTTGCTGCCTCTTCCAGGCCATAAATACAGAAGTCAGTACCCAACTTAGCTTTGAAACCAAATTGGTTATCTGTTGTACTAATAAACTGATTGAGCTGACCAAGCAAGATTTTTTCTAATACTTTAGATATCACACTAGCTAAAGCTATTGGTCTGTAGTTATCCCATAAAGTAATGACTTTATGGGATTCTTCATAAATAAAATTGACTCCATTAAAAATAAAATAATTGGCATCCTCCCAAACATGACTACCTCGTCCTCAGTAAGTAAGGCAGTGCTGGAGGAATCTTTAGAACCTGCGCAGTGTCTGAACTGTTTAGACACAGTAGAGCTTTCTGAGCTATCTAAAATTTTAGCTTCATCTAAACCTTCTACATGTATGTTAGACCCAATCCCAACCAAGTTGTTTAAAGAGATATTCCCTCTGATCAGTGGCACTATTTTAGACATGAGTAATCTATCCTTGGTAAATGGATATGTACCACACATTTTTAAAGTAGCTGTTATTAAACCTTTACTTATGATACCATCTCTTGATCAAGATGACTTAGTAAATTACAGACCTATATCTAATCTTCTTTTCTTATCTAAAATTCTTTAGAATGTAGTTGCTAATCAACTTTGAGAACTTTTACAAAGTAATGACCTACTTGAGGAGTTTCAGTCAGGCTTCAGAGCTCATCATAGCACTGTAACAGCTCTGGTGAAGGTCACTAATGATATTCTCATGGCCCCAGATAATGGACTTGTGTCTATACTTTTCCTGTTAAATCTCAGTGCTGCATTTGACACAGTTGATCACAATATTCACAATATTCTCAGTTTGTTCATGTTAATAATAAATCTTCCTCAAACTCTAAGGTCACTTGTAGAGTACCACAGGGTTCAGTCCTTGGACCAATTCTCTTTACTATATATATGCTTCCGATCGGCAAAATTATCAGACAGCATGGGATTAATTTCCACTGTTATGCTGATGACACTCAGCTATATTTATCCATAAATCCTGATGAATCCAATCAGTTACTTTGACTGCAGTCATGTCTTGATGACATCAAAAGCTGGATGACTTTAAATTTCCTGTACCTAAATTCTGACAAGACATAAGTTGTAATCTTTGGACCAGAGTCCTCAATAAATAAAGCTTTTAATCAATCACTTAATCTGGATGGCATTACCTTGGTCTCTGGTAATAAAGTAAAAAATCTTGGTGTTATTTTCGACCAAGACATGTAATTTAAATCCCATATTAAACAGGTTTCCAGAGTTTCCTTTTTTCACCTCCGGAATATCGGCAAAATTAAAAACATTCTGTCCAGGGGTGATGCTGAGAAACTAGTCAATGCATCTGTTACTTCCAGGCTGGACTATTGTAATTCTTTACTATCAGGAAGTCCACAAAATGCAGTTCAAAGTCTTCAGCTGATACAAAATGCTGCGGCAAGAGTTCTGATGAAAATCAACAAGATGGATCATATTTCTCCAATTTTAGCTTCCCTTCATTGGCTTCCCGTTGAATCAAGAATGGAACTTAAAATTCTTCTTCTAACATATAAAGCCCTTAATACTCAAGCTCCATCATATATCAGAGCTCTGATTACCCCGTATGTTCCTAACAGAGCACTTCGCTCTCAGACTGCTGGTCTGTTGGTGGTTCCTAGAGTCTCTAAAAGTAGAATGGGAGGCAGATCCTTTAGTTATCAGGCTCCTCTCCTGTGGAACCAACTCCCAGTTTTGGTCCGTGAGGCAGACACCCTGTCTACTTTTAAGACTAATCTTAAAACTTTCCTTTTTCACAAAGCTTATAGTTAGAGTGGCTCATGTTACCCTGAGCTACCTCTGTAGTTATGTTGCTATAGGCTTAGGCTACTGGAGGACATCAGGGCCTATTTTTCTCACTCTACTGATTTCTACTGTTCTCCAGTTTTGCATTGCATTACATTGAAATGACTGTTGTCATTTCAGCTTTTAACTTTTTGCTCTCTCTCTTTTTTATCCATAGTAGGTACACCTGGTCTGACATTCTGTTAACTGTAACATCATCCAAGGAAGACAGATCACCCGCTACTACCATCGGGTAGAACAGATTACTGGATCAATGTGTGCTTCTGTGCTTTTTTGTCTGTCTTGTTGTGTTTCTGCTCTGTCTTCTGTAACCCCCAGTCGTTCGAGGCAGATGACCGTTCATACTGAGCCGGGTTCTGCTGGAGGTTTTTCCTTCCCGTTAATGGGGAGTTTTTCTCTCCACTGTCGCTTCATGCTTGCTCAGTATGAGGGATTGCTGCAAAGCCATTGACAATGCAGACGACTCGTCCTGTAGCTCTACGCTTCTCCAGGAGTGAATGCTGCTTGTCTGAACTTTGAAGCAATCATCTAGTTCCCTTATATAGGACATTTTTGACCAATCTGTATAATATGATTGAATTTGACTTTGTAAAGTGCCTCGAGATGACATGTTTCATGAATTGGCACTATATAAATAAAATTGAATTGAATTGAAAATTGAATCCATGAATGTGAAAACGTTTTTCTGAGTGAAAGAGACAGACATGAACTAACTGATCTTTCTGTTCAACAGGGAGAGGCTTTCTCTGACAGGAGGAGACTCTTTAGACTCAAAGAGAAACACTCAGAAACACTGAGCAACCAGAACTGGACCAGAACCCAAAGCCAGGATGCAGAGGTTCAGTGAATGTGGTGTTGAAGGTGTGGAGGTGGATCAGTGAGTCAGAGGAGACTCTGTAGAAGGACAGAATACCAGCAGGACAGTCCACATACACTGCTACTCTGTTGGAGACGGAGGAGGAGGAGATAGATGCCCCTCTGTTACTATGCCAGACATAGTAACCATGACGATCAGAGCAGCTCAGACTCCAGGACTGATCATTGTCTCCAAACCAACAGTCTCTAAAGTCTCCTCTCCTCCTGATTCTTCTGTAACTCACTGATATTTCAACTCTTCCTCTCCACTCGACCTCCCAGAAACAGCGACCAGTCAGACCAGTTCTACACAGCAGCTGAGGTTCATCAAATCTGTCTGGATGATCAGGATATGACTCAAGCTCCTCCACACATGTCACCTTCCTGTTGTCTTCAGACAGTTTGAGTTTTCTGCTCACTGTGTTTGTGTCGATTGTGAGTTGACAGGAATCTGATGGAGAGAACAAAGACAATCCAGTTGCAGTTATTGATCATTTATTGACTTTGATGATGACTCCTGAATAAGTGATGGACAGTCTGAAGATGGTTGAATGTGAGCTGCTTTGTTGTCATTAATCAAATGAAAAACACACTTACACTTCCTCAGACCTGGTGTCAACCATCGGACTCCAGCAGGCTCCACCCTGAAAGGAGGAGGGGGGTCAGACCATCAGTCTCTTTCAGCAGCAAACTTGGACATTACATGTCTCTCAGACACACATAAACACACAGAGAGGAGAAAGGAAATCCCTCAGTAACAACTTGAAGAAACGTACAAGGCCTTTGTTTGGCAATGGTATAAAGCTTGTTACTCCACATCACTCCAGACTTTTTGAATTGAGAAACGTCTTCAACTACGGAAAACAAGTCCAGTTGTTTTTGTTTTTTACCTTTTTTTGGAACTTGAAGAAACACCCTGAAGCCTAGAAGGACATCAGTAAACTAAGTTAACATTTCTGGAAGCTCCAACTGATTTAATAATCAGCATTAAAATACAATCAATCTAAACACTGACACCAACTCTGGTTCCCTGTTCCATCCACACTCCCACACACAGATGGAGGAATGAAACACTAAAGCCGGTCGTACACTGTACGAGTTTTTCAGTCGTGGTACTTATATACATCTCAAACTGTGCGAAGGAACCGCGGGGTTTAAAAAGTTCACCGCTCACGATCTGTGCGGCGCGACGCTCGGACGAGACCGGACTGCTCACACTGTACCGCTCGCTGTGGTGGCAGAGGCAGGCGAGCGACGGCAGGTGACAGGGACCCAGAGCAGGGGTTCGAGCCCAGCTCTGGCGAGGCCCGCAGGAGGCACCGGGCGTCGGGGGAACGGAGGGGAGACAGAGGAGAGACGAGACGCATCAGCGGCCGCGCGGCACGGCAGGTCGCCTGGCCCGCACCCCCCCCCCCCCCCCAGCAAGCGGAGGAGTGCCGAAACAGGCGGCCAGCGCGTTGCGCGGACCGGACGGCTCGCCCTACCCAACACCGGCCGGAGGTCGCTTCAGGGACGCCCGCTTCCCTCCCTCCGCTGGCGGGGACGGAGAGGAGGGGAGGGCGCCCCCTCGTAGCTCTGCTTGAACAGCAGGATGCGCTCACGAAAACCTCACGACAGCCGACTGAATTTCAAACATGTTTGATTTTCACCGATCGTCCGATTCCTGATCGGTAGGTAGTCGTGAGAAGCCAGTCCCCCCTCCTCCCCCCCTCTACGATCAAGCTGAAATTCGGCCCGATTCAAAAAAATGCTGACCTTGAAAGATGGAAAATTGCTTCCAATTTCACTTATGGGTAGGGTAGCTTCAATTAAAATGGTCTTACCTAGAATGAATAAATTATTTTCAATGATCCCCAATAAACCATCATCCGACTGGTTCAAATCTTTAGACTCTTCTCTAAATTTGTTTGGAAAGATAAACCACCCCGTATCTGCTAAAAGACACTACAGAAAACTAAAGACAGAGGGGGACTAGATCTGCCTAATTTCCATAACTACTTAGCAAATAGACTACAATACATCTCTAACTGGATAAAACATAATCCTTTAGACGAGCCCTGGATAGATATAGAACAGAAAATATGCAATAATATCACAATTTCAGATTTGCCGTTTTTTAGCTCAAATAGAAAACGGCATACATGCTTAGAAAATATTAACATTAGCTCCTCTATAACAGCATGGTGGGAGTTTCTTAAAATGATGAAGTCATCACTTATCCCGTGCAGTCGTACACCCATCTGAAATAATCCTGACATCCTACAAAATAAAAATATGATAAACTTTTTGTACTGGAAGAATAAGGGTATTGAATACCTGGAACATTATATTATTTTGCTATATCTTAATCATGTAAAGCACTTTGTATTGTCTTGTACTGAATTGTGCTATATAAATAAATTTGCCTTGCCTTGCCTTGGAACATTTATTTGAAGGAACTGAGCGTACAGGTGAGTATACTCAGCTGTACAGTCTGACTTCTTCTGCATTGTCTACATTTAAATTGTTTAGTTTTAAATCACTGCTGCACCTTATACCGTAATTTAATTTTACTGCAATTTACAAGCTGTATGCAACAAAATTTCGTTCTGTACGCACTCTGTGCATACAAAATGACAAAGTTGTCTAAGTCTAATAACCCTGACATCCTACAAAATAATAATATGATAAACTACATACTGGAAGAATAAAGGTATTGAATACCTGGAACATTTACTTGACGGAACCGATTTTATCACTTTTGCCCAACTAAATATGCAATATGGCATTAGTAAAAATAAATTCTTGGAATATGAACAAATTAAATCTATAATTAGAAATAAATTTAAGCATATTAAAGGTGGTGGGTCTAGGTGCCTGGGGTGTGCCGCCCTCGGACGGGGGCCCCGGCGGGCCCTCGGGGGTTCAGGTTCCGGGGGTATGCCGCTTGGGATCTGGGCCGGCACGCACCCGGATGTCTCTGGTGTGCTGGGGGTCCTCGGGGCCTGTTGAGCTGGTAGGGGGGCATGGACATGAACATCTCAGGGCAGATGCTCTTCCCCTTCTTTGGGTTGGCAGTCTGCTAGTGGGGCGAGGGGAGGGAGGGTGAGTAGGGACTAACCCAGGCTGGATGTCTATTGTTGTATGTATGGTGAGTTATTTGAATGTTAGTGTTGGGGAGGGATTACATCTACGAATGGGGTGTGTGTGTGGATGTGGACGTTTTGGTGGGCTTTGTGTCCGGCCCCCTGTCTCGGTCCTGGTCCGTCCCGTCTCCCGGTGTGGGTTTTGCCTGGGGGGTGGGGTTTTGGATGGCTCGTGTGGGCTGGCTAGCCAGGGTCCCCCCTCTTATTTATTTATTTTTTTATTTTGGGGGGGGAAGCCAGTAGGCTTGGTGGGTGGGCTGGGGGGGGTGTGGGGGGGGGGTGGAGGTGTTGGTCCTGGTGGGTGGTTGGCCCGCGGGCCCTGCCGCCTCTCCCTGGCCCCCGGGCTATGGTGGTGCCACTGGCGGGGCCCCCTTCTCCGGGTGGGCTTTCATGGAGCGGGGGTGCCTATTGGAGTCAGTAGGGGAGCTGGCTCCCTGGGATTGCTGTAGGCTCCCCAGTCCTTTCCTCCCCATCCCCGGACTCCTCCCTCTGCCTGCTCCATCACGCTGCCACACATGTAGGACCTTTGGGAGGGGGGCGTTACTGGAAGTTGCCACTTTCTGATGACGTCCCTCACCCCAATTTTATCATGCATTTTAGACACTTTCACTCCAAACATTTTCACAACGCACATTCATGTAGGCCATGGTATGGGGGGGGCTTGTGCTGTGTGAGCCTCGTCTCGGATGGCTCCCTTCACCCCCTCTCGCATTTAGATATTGAGAGTTCTGGGCAGTTGCTTGGAGGGGGTGCGCCAGCACCAGCTACCTTCCGGAGGAGGGTGGACTGTGCCGGGCACCGCTTTTGGCGCTCCCAGTTTTAAACACGCTTGAGAACAACATGCAACAACACAACATCTGAGCAGGCGTAGGGGGAGGATCGGGGTCTTTTCCACACCCCCGTTCTACGATTGCGGCACGGAGTCTGGGGCCTGGAAGAGGAGCGGGCCACCGGGTCCGGGGTCTTGGCGGGGGGTTTGCTTGGGGCACGGGCGGCTTGTCGGGACTGTGGCTGATGCCTCTGCTCTCCCCAAAAACGGGTGCTTGGGAGGGAGTCGGTTTATTAGGTATTTAGGGGGTGAGGGGGGTTCTGGTTGGGTGGCCTGTACGGGTCATGTTGCCCCCCTCCCTGGGGGGCCTGGTCCGGGTGCGGGATCGGGGGTCGGGCACAGGCAGGCAGATAGTTGGATTGTGGTGCCCCCTCCCCTACTTGGGATTGTTGGATGTGAGTTTTATGTGTTAATTTGTGTACAGTGTCGACCCTTTTTTTTTTGTAAGTGTGTGGTGACTGTGGCACTAGGGTGGGATGGTGTGAATGAGATTTTTTTAAATTTATTTATGTATTTTTTTTTTTTTTGCCAGGTTCGGGTCCGGTCCGCTCCCTCTCCCAATACATTTCAAGTCTCCGCTAGGTGCGGAGCCCATTCCCCCACATCTTGCCCCCCTCCGCTGGCTGGCGCCTTGGCCCACTGGCACATTAGCGGCCCTTGGGTTTGGGGCAGGTTCCCGGGTGGGTGTCGGCCCATTCCTGGTGGCTGCTTTGCGGGGCCTGGCCCCCCAGGGCTGGGCCGGTGCCCCCGCCCCCAAACCTTGTTTATAAGGTGGGGTATCTGTCAACGGGATGCATCTGCCAAAAGAATCTTTGATCTTTAGCGGTTCATAAAATTCTGGAGCTTCCTCAAGTCAAAAGAAAGGTTTCTACTGCGTGGGACCATCTTAATCTCATATTGGAAAATAAGGAAAAAGGGGAAAAAAATTAGCTTAGTTAGCCATATCTGCTGTCAGCTAAAGTGAGCTGACAGAAAAAATCCAGAACACTACACGGACGGGGACTGGCAGTTGCTTAACAAATTATTCTGATTGGACAATAAACAAAACTCAGCAGTCTTAAGGACACACACTGTCAGGAAATACCACACAGACTGTTTCTAAAACTCAGCTTGTAAAGATCCTCACTGCTTCCAGAAACACCATTTTTACATCTCTTCTAACATGACCTGGAAACTGCACCACAGTCCTGCCTTCAGAGCATCACTGGTCAATGGCAGTTATTTTAATTTACAGATCCTTTAGACTGTGATTAGTGATCTTTGTATTTTTAAGTCTTTCTGCTTTCTGCACAATGTCAGCCCAGAGCTTTCCACTATTTCTGGGGGAACAGACTGTTTCAGGAAAATTTTTATTGACATATGTAACTGATCATATCTGGTCTGGATGCACCTGCATAACTTTCCCGTGATAAAGAAGCTCACATGCTTACAGATTTACTGTGTTTCCACATCCAATTTCCACTCCTCTGAAGATTACTCCCACTTTCTCTGTAACCCAGAATGTATAAAAGTTTAGTGTGTTCTTTTTGTCTTCACTTTGAATCCAAAACTTCTGTGAACATTCCTGGGTGAGACACTACTCTAAGCCATTTTTTTTGCACATTAAACATAGTCTCCTAATACCTATTGAATTTCACAGAGTTGGTGGAGTGGGAACGTCAGCGCGAGAAAAATGAGTTCTGGAACCCCAAAGGCCGCGGGGGTGCCTCCCCCTCCTCCAGACTCTCCAATATATAACATTATATGTATAAAGTTTTAAGTATATAAAGTAATTAAGTATATAAAGTTTGGTTTTCCACGGGTGGAACTTTGAGCATAAATCAGTTAAATAAGGTGAAAGAGCAGATGGATGGAGACTGGAGGTAAAAGCAAAATAGGTAAAAGATTAAAAAAGAGGATTTAGATCAGCGGGAAATATAGGTAAAATGTTGGAATGAATGGAGAGAAGAGAGAGAAAGTCTGAATTGAAACAGATTTCAGGGGGAAAGGATTTATCTGCAGATGTGGGTAACTGGCGTGACAATGCTGGTGGTGATGCTGTTGACCCCATGTTTCCACCTCCATATAGACTTAGTGGTGCTTCACCGTCCTGTCCATATGCTCCATTGCAGGTGGGGCTGCAGGCCCTCCAGGTGGCTGACCTGGATGACCTGTCCCCCTCTGTGAAGACGTGAACCTGCTCAACATTATGCAGACCGAGGTGAGGCTGGGGAGCGAGGCGAGCTCAGCAAGCAGATGGAGCAGCATGTGGATAACTATGGGAGGATCCCTCACTCTTCAGACCCAGTCACTCCCAAGACAGAACAGACCAGGGGTTAAAGTTCTCCGTCGCTGCGACGGATTTCCGTCAATTGAAAAATGTGCGCAAATTGTTCCGTCTAGCATTTGTTTTTTTCAAGGTTTTAAACTGAAGCTGCTCTCAACCAATTTAACGTGTCAGAGCCGGGATATTAACAAATCAGAAAGAGAGTAGGGCGGGTCTTTGCAAGCAGACATCCACCAGTCTCACGTTTATCGGAGTTCAATCATATTAACTTTTGGAGGGGCGTCTCAAACTGCCCACAGATGCTATGAATAGGGGGTTTTCAGGTTACGTCACGCTCACGTGACTACTCAGCGCGTCCGCCATATTGGGTGTCAGTCGTTTCGCACCGTTGACCTGCATTGTATGACGCCTTAGGCAGTATTGGAAGTGAACAATGGGGAAAACGTGTTTAATGGTTGGTTGCACGGCCCGTGGAGGTGGAGAACAACGCTCTTTCTATCGCCTACCAGCCGTAATAGTGAATCAATGTGAAAAAACAAAACAGCTCTCTGAACAAGCCGTCACCTATGGCTGACACGGATATCCAAGTCCGATTTGGACGGTGTTGAGCTGGAATACGCCAGAGTCTGCGGTGCTCACTTTGTCACAGGTAAGTAACTGTTAAGCATTTAAAACATGTCAGAATATATTAATAATAGGGCTTGGGCGTCATGACGTATTACTTTTCGCGGCTGCCATGTTGACTGCCTCCGCCGCTCTACTGCCTATGACTACCGCGTACTGTACTCCCTCTCAGCCGTGTTTTAATTTGATTAATTTCACCTTAACTTGATTTCAACCATGGTAAACCGTTGCTGTGTTGTGGGCTGTAACAGCGCAACACATTATCGCCATGGGAAAAACATAGAAAATGGGTTAACTTTCCACCGCTTTCCTGCCTGGAGGCGCAACCACGGAGAACAAGTGTTAGAGATAAAAAGAGTCGTCGGCTCGCTTGGATCGCGGCTTTAAGACGACCGATCATAACTTACCACAGTATCCCGATGTCAATGAGAGTGTGTTCTAAACCTTTGAAACACATAGCAGCTAGTTAAAAGTACATTACATGCGTGAGTGGTTGTTAGCACTAACGGTTAGCATGTGCCAGAGCCTGTCTGAGCACAGCTTAGCTTTGAACGAGTTACTGTGTTCCCACTGTTTGCTGGCTTTATGATCTGCAGCTCCTACCGGCGCCAATACGGTAAATACAACTTAATTTTGCACTGGTCATTGTTCTGCTTAAATAATTAAAGCCGCGAGCGGCGTCGATCAGCCCTGCAGCCAAGCGCCTTCGCACACCGCCGGCCGTCAGCCACCGCAGAAGCATGCGACGCATTTGCGTCGGATTGTTTACATTTTTACCATCTTATTAAAACTCACCCGTCCACGTATGATGGCGATTTCCTTCATGTAAATAACTTCGACATCTCGTACCCAACCAGATGTGAACTGGTTGTGAGCCTCTAGATCCTTGTAAGCTCTCATTTCCTTAAGAGTGTGCAGAGGGTTTTCATCGAACACCAGGTAATGCACTATGTCGCCGTGCTCTACATTTGGCCAATCATCTGGATTAGTGCTAAACAAGGCACCGCGGAGGGCATAGGGGTCCATATGGTCGATCACAGAACATTTTCTCCGATATACGTCCTTATCTGGTCGCTCTAGCGTGCTGGCGTACTTATCCATTTGCGATACGATAATACGTGTACGACAACTAGAGATAAGGAAGTGTGCCACCCAATATGGCGGACCGGAAGTTGGCCAGTGACGTCAGTGAAAACCCCCTATTAAAGTTGCGGTGGTCAAAGGTTTTCTTTGGGTTTATGAACCAGCAGGTCAGGAAGTTAAGTGGATTGAACATCTGACAACAACTTCCCTTGGTAAGCCTGTCGCTGCTCCTACAGTTAATTAATGAATTATTTCCAACTGTGGCCATGTCACCTGTCAGTATTTATTCCCCCTGCTTTCTGTAACTTAGCTGATAAACACGGCGACCAACCAGGGATCTCCTCATTATTCACTATTTATTTTTATTTAAAACTCAAAGAGTCACGTGCTAGCTCATGCTAATTTAGCATGATGCACTTTTTTTTTTCTTGAAGAAGAAGAAGGGTTGGAATGTAAAACAATATCCGTACTAGTTGTAGTTTATGGAGGTTTTCTGGAGAGCAGGGAGGGAAGGGAGCTGAAACTGTAAAGAGGACTGTGGACCAGTTTGGCAAAGGTGCGCAGAAAGAACTTGATGCTGCAAATATAAAGTTAACAAGGTGATGTTCTGGATGTGGAAAGTGAAGGAGAGGATGTAGAGGGCTCAAGGATTACGCCAAGGCTCTGATGCTGAAAGGTGGGACAGAGACAGGAACGGTATATTTTAAATGCATATTTTAAAACTACCAGATTTGATTAAAGTTTGATTGTCTGTGCAGTTTGATTAAACTGCACAGTAAGCAAGTGAGGTAACTAATGTGGCATGATGTCCACGGTCCCGGGAATATATGGGCTGACTCAAAAGAAATTTCAGTCAAACTGATTATTTTTGCTTTAACACATGGAACAGACACAAGAGTCATCTCAAAGCCAGAAACTCAACTGAAGTCTCCTTTTATTGACACCTCTCCAGATTTCATATGGCTAAGAAATGGGAAATAGCGAGTAAACGAAGGAAGGACAGATTCATCAATTTCCCATGCTGGAGGTAGCCGGAGTGAATGGACCCCAGCTGGTGTTTAGACCAAGGACTGCAGCTGACATCCAGACCAGCGCTGCCCTCCTCCCTAATTCCAGAGAGGATGGGAAAAAGTTGCTGCAGAATTTAAACTCTGTATAGAGACTGGGGTCATGGTGTGCGTCTGGCTGAGTTAAAGAGACATGCTCTGCACAGCGGCATGGATCTCCACACAGAGAGCCCTGCTTTAGATAAAATGCCTTTAAAAATGTTTTCTATGATGGTGATGGGCATAGAAATTTCTTTTGTTGTTGACTGGGATGCAACTCACCCTGTTTTGTCTGCTAAATGTATGAAGGAGCAGCCCAACATTGGAGTAAAGGATGCCATCATCTACCTGCTGCAGCAGGCGCTCACCCACCTGGAGACCACCGGGAGCGCTGTGAGAGTCATGTTCTTTGACTTCTCCAGCGCTTTCAACACCATCAGACCGGTGCTGCTGACAGGGAAGTTGGAGGATGCTGGAGTGGACAAACATCTAGCTGACTGGACCTCTCACTGACCACCCTCGGCATGTGCGTCTGCACGGCTGTCAGTCAGAGATGGCACTCTGCAGCACCAGGGTCCCCAAGGGCACCATTCTGTCTCTGTTTCTCTTCACCCTCTACAACTCGGACTTCACCTAAGCACGGATAGCTGTCACCTTCAGAAGTTCTCTGATGACTCGGCCATTGTGGGCTGTGTGTCTGAGGGGAACGAGCTGGGGTACCGGTTGGTCATCATGAACATTGTGGACTGGTGTGAGAACAACCACCTGTGTCTAAACCCCAGTAAGACCAAAGAGATTGTGATCAACTTCAGGAGAAGACCCACACCTCACTCACCCGTGAACATCCAGGGGCAGGAAATAGAAACTGTGGAGAGTTTTAGATATCTGGGTGTTCATGTCAATAATAAGCTGGACTGGACTCATAACACTGACGCTCTGTTCAAGAAGGGCCAGAGCCACATCCACCTCCTGAGGAGGCTAAAGTCCTTTGGAGTGAGCCGGCCTCTGCTAAAAACTTTTTATGACTCTGTGGTGGCCTCAGCCCTCCTCTGCGCTGTCGTCTGCTGGGCCCCTGGAAGTGCAGAGGAGGACAGAAAGAGGCTGAATAAGCTAGTGAGGAAGGCCACTTCTGTCCTGGGCTGCACTCTTGACTCGGTGGAGGAAGTAGCTGAGAGGAGGGTGTTGTTCAATCTCACATCCATCATGGACACCTTTCACCCCCTGCACCAGACTGTAGAGGAGCTGAGCAGCTCCTTTAGACTTCTACACCCTGTTTGTAAAAAGGAGCGCTACAGCAGGTCATTCATCCTTGCTGCCATCAGACTTTACAATGCTGCTCTGTAACTGTAATAATTTGTGCAATAACTAATGTGCAATTAATACCCTGTGCAATAACCCTTGCAATAATCCTGTTAAATAAATGACTTCAGTTGGTATAGTTATCTCACTACCTCGCTGTTGTTCTTTACCTGGTACCACTTTAATGTACAACATCAAATCCATATGCATATAAGTCACCTTGAATGTAGATAAGTCATCCTAAATCTCTGCTTTATTTCCTTTTTTAATTTTCCAAATCCACTGTATATACATGGACGCACTGTATATACCTCATGCACCTTTTCCTCCTTTTGGCACCTTCTTTTGATTATAGACCAATTCACACATGACGTCACGAGCTACACCCGGGTCCCGCTGGTAGGCAAAAACAGTACTGTTCTCGTCTACTACCATGACAAAACGGGTGAATTAGAGTGTACTTTTAGTTAGTTTATTTTTGGAATCTAAACAATGCCTACGACTTGTGCTGCCGGTTGCACACAGAGGCATTCCAAATCGTCGGATGTATGTTTCTTTCGTTTACCGAAGGGCGAAGAAAGAAGAAAGAAATGGATAATTTCAATGTAAAGGATGCAGGCAGACAACCCCAATCGACTCCGGGAGCCATCATACCACAACAGCATTTGCAGTCTACACTTTGTGTGTTCGCCTTTTGCCTACCAGCATAAGCGAAAAAACGAGATCAAAACAATAACAATGAATTGGTCTATTGAGTAAATGTGACGTGAATTTCTCCACTGTGAGATCAATAAAGTATATCTTATTTTATCCTATCTCTTCGGATTGAAGCAGCTCTAAAAATCCAAAAACCAATCACATAGAAACAGATGAAGTCATTTCTGGGTATGACATCATCTGAGTATGACAGGTTACTACAGGTCTCATATTCCAAACTACTCCGAGCTTGAATCTCCTATTATAAGAGTAGCGTGGCCCCTTTAAGGGATAGAGCTGTGTGCATGTGCAGCCGTAACGTGTTGGTGGTAGAGAGAGAGAGAGAGAGAGTGCGCGGAGGGTTGGAGCGAGTGCGTTGGTGAATGAAGACAGCAAGAGACGGTTTAGCCCAAGTTAGAGAGTTTAGCAGTGAATGTACAGTTTAGGTCACAGTTGTTGGCAAATAAAAGCTGTCACAGTTAAAGGACAAAGCGGAGCCTTCGTGTGAGTTGTTCACTAACTGCTGCAGATAAAGTAAAAGGGGTTAGCCCCGAAGTTAGAGCCAACTTCGGCCCTGGAGGAAACTCTCCCCTGTGCTTCCCGACTACGGTCTGGGAGTAGAACAGGAAAGATTAACACTCCGTTTGCTGCTTTAATACACGGACGGGGACTGGCAGTTGCTGATAAAATCACATTGACAGCTGAGGCAGAACTGGTGTTCTCTCTTTGAAAGCAGCCTTGTCCTCTGTACCGGTGCTGGCTTTGCCAAACTCTGACAGACCATTTATTCAAGTGGTGGATGAAATTTCTGGTTTCATGTCATCTGTTTTGTTGTAGTCTCATGGTGACAAATGTCGACCTGTGGCTTATTATTCCAGTAAACATGATGCAGTTGCAGCTGGTTTACCTGGCTGTTTGCACACTATTGCTGTTGCTGAGAAAGCAGTGTTAGCATCACGTTGTTGGCTACAACTCTGTGACAGCTGAACGCAAGTGGAGAAAGACGAGACTCCAGGTTCAGTATGACATCTATAAAGAGAGACCTTACAGATATAACTTACAACTGAAAAATGCGAGGGAATTTTTCTTCTCTGAGATCATCAACAAAAACATCAATAATGCTTGTGCCTTTTTTGCCACACTCGACAGGTTAACAACTCCTTCTGTGTCCGTGACTTCTGAACTTCACCAGGGCCTGCAATGAATTTGCCAACTTCTTTACTGAGAAAATTCAAAAGATTAGACGATCAGTTTGTACATCCATGTCAACTCCAGAACCAAAGCTGTATCCAACTGGAACTTATCTTGACAAAATGTCCCAATTCAGCAAAAATAAACTACAAAAGCTTTTTGTATCAGTAGGTAACTTTACATCAAAGATGACAAAAATCACATGTGGGGTTCCCCAAGGGTCCATCCAGGGTCCCCTCCTTTTCAATATCTACATGCTCCCTCTTGCTCAGATCATAAAAAACAACATCAGCTACCTTAACTATGCAGATGACACACAGATGTACAGTACATCACCATGTCACCAGGTGGTTATGAACCAGTTTAAGCACTGAGTAAATGCTTAGAAGAAATCTATGCATAGATGTGCCAACATTTTCTTCAATTGAATAAAAACAAAACTAAGGGAATAATATTTGGACCAATAGAGGAGAGATGAAAAGTTAGCACACAGCTTCAGTTGCTTCAGCTAGAAACCACTGATCAGGCCCGATATCTGGGTGTAGTGATGTACTCAGACTTTAACCTCCAAAAGCATCTAAAGACAATTACTAGGTCAACTTTCTATCACCTGAAAAACATTTTGGGATTAAAGGACTAATGTCTCAATGGGATCTGGAAAAAGTAATCCATGTGTTTATTTTTAGTCGAATTGATTACTGCTACGGTGTTTTCACAGGTCTGCCTAAAAAGTGGATCAGACAGCTGCAGCTGATCCAGAACGCTGCTGCCCGCGTCCTCACTAAGACTAAGAAAGTAGAGCACATCACCCCAGTTCTAAAGTCCTTCCACTCGTTCCCTGTATCTCAGAGAATAGACTTTAAAATCCTTGTGTTAGCCTATAAATCCATGATTGGCTTAGCACCTAAATACATCACAGACTTGTTATCAGTGTATCAACCATCCAGACCACTCAGGTCTTCTGGCTCCAGCCTGCTCTGCAGAACCAGAACCAGACACGGTTATTTGTTCAACTTTTTAGTACAACTGTTTTTAAAGTTTGTTTTTAGTTTCTATTTTCCTATGTTCTATTTTGTTTCTACATTTTATTCCTACTTGCTTTTATTCTGTTTTATTTTTCTATATTTTAATCATGTAAAGCATTTTATATTGTCTCTGTACTGAAATGTGCTATACAAATAAATTTGCCTTGCTACAACCAATCTCTGAGCAGTGTCCTAGATCTGTCAAGACTAGAACTGTCAGCTTCTTACGCCCTGCCCCATGGTACATCTCCGAAATACGGCAATCAAAAAATCTGGCCGAGTCCTTGAGTGGCGCCTCAAGGCCTTGTGACTCACTGCTCATAGGCCTACCGTGAACATCAGAAGTCAAGAGCATGAAACCTTCTACCTGCGCCCTGGACCCTTTCCCAACAGTCCAGGTAAAATCCAATCTCCATACCTTAACCCCCCTTATCACAAAGGTCATTAACCACTCCCTCCACTCCGACCCAGAAGTCTTTGCTAACTACAGGCCTATCTCTAATCTTATGTTCCTTTCAAAGGTGCTGGAAAAAGTAGTTTCCGTTTAGCTTCAGGACCACCTAAAACAACATGGCCTGTTTGAAAAATTTCTGTCAGGTTTCTGCAAGGGCCACAGCACGGAAACAGCCCTGGTCAGGGTCACAAATGACCTGTTGACAGCAAACGCTGGCTCCCCATCTCTTCTCATCCTCCTGGACTTGACTGCAGCATTCAACACTGTGGATCACAACATCCTCCTCCATTGTTTAAGCTCCACTATCGGAGTCTGTCTATGACTGGTTTTCATCATACCTCACTGGAAGAACTGAGTATGTCACCTTGGGAAAGACTAAATCCCTGTCTCACAACATCACCTGTGGGGTCCCTCAAGGCTCAGTGCTCGGTCCCACTTTGTTTAACTTGTACATGCTCCCTCTTGGCAATGTCATCATACAGCATGGGGTTTCATTCCATTGCTATACTGATGACACTCAGCACTACCTCAGGACAAACAACATCCTCTGCTCCTCTGCCATCATCAGCTTTGACCAGCTGCTTGGAGGAGGTAAAGGTGTGGATGAAGCAAAACTTCCTTCAGCTAAACAGCTCCAAGACTGAAGCAATGTTAGTCGGCACTCCACACCAGGTTAGTGGCAGATGTTGAAAGGGGAAGAGTTTGTCAAGAGAAGGTGATGCTGGTGATGTCAGATGACCAAACCTGGGTGTTAAAATGGACTTGCGTTTGACCTTTGAGGCTCACATCAAACACCTCTGCAAGACTTCCTTCTTTCACCTCAGAAACATTGCCAATGTTCTTCGTACCACACTCACTCCTGCAGGTGCAGAAAGGCTTGTCCACGCTTTTGTCTCCTCCAGGCTGGACTACTGCAATGCGCTCCTCATCGGGATCCCTGAGAAAAGCCTTCAGAAGCTGCAGTACATACAAAACACCGCTGTTCAGGTCCTGATGGGGGTGCGCAAACATCACCATATCACCCCCATCCTTAAATCACTTCAATGGCTTCCTGTCACACTCAGAATTGAGTACAAGGTCTCCCTCCCTAACCTCCAGTGCATCCATGGTGATACCCCACCATACCTTAAGGAACTTCTCACCCCACAGACCTCAACATGCAACCTCCGATCTACAGCAACATATCTGCTAAAACCACCAAGGACGAAGCTCCGTACATTGGGAGATCATGCCTTCTATTGAGCTGCTCCCAGGCTGTGGAATGCTCTCTCTGGCCACCTGAGGACCCCACAGACTGTGGATGCTTTTAAATGTGGCCTTAAAACCCAACTTTTTAGGAGCACTTTTAATTATACTCTTACCCCTTTTTTACTTAATGTCTTTGATTATTTTATCTTATTTTATCTTTTTTATTTCTCATGCTCTCTATGTGTTTTTATTTTGCACTTACCTGTTTTACCACGTAGCACTTTGGAATTTGTATAAATATAGAGTGCATTACAAGTCAAAAGTATTATTATTATTATTATTGACTTGCCTTGTCAGTTTGTGTTCTACATTCTATTTCTATCATCCTCTTGGAACAAAAGACTCATCATTTATCAGCAGCAAGGTGGCTCGAATATTCTTCAATTTTATTGGACATGCCTAACATCACCATAAAACGATGCACTACTTTAAACCCAGCCACACTTCTGCCTCGAGAAGAGGATGAGGAAAGTCATGACTGTGCAGCTGTCCTAAATGTTGTTTGTACACCTCTTCCTGACTTACAACACACCCCTTTTTCTAACACCGACCTCGTCTTGTATATTGACGGCTCCTCCTCCCGTTCTGCTGCAGGTTTAAATCAAGTCAGGTTTGTTGTATCTTCTGACTCAGGTGTTTAAAACTCAGGTCCGTTACCACACCACTACTCTGCTCAAACACCTGAACTCGTTGCTTTAACTGAGGCTTGTAAATCGGCGGAAGGAAAAACTGTGGTATGGACACACGGACTGGATCATGCACCCAGAGGGGCAATGCTGGATTTGGTTAAAAAGTATTGGTACACAAATGGGTTTTCAGTGGTAGCTGAAAATTACTACAAAAAGTGTTTGATCTGTGCTCTCACAACCTGTCTAGGGTTCATGCACAGCCACAAGCTGCACACCTTCCTCCAAAATTTCTATTCCAACATCTGATGATGGATTTCATTGAGCTTACACTTGCTGAAGGAAAGAAATATTGTTCAGTGGTTGTGGATATGTTTTCCAGTTGAAGCTCCAACAAAACATGCAGACAGTAGTGCCATCACAAAAGCTTTATTGGTGGAGATCCTTCCACGCTGGGGGGTCCTGGAGGTAATTTACAGTGATAATGGGGCATATTTTGTAAACAAAGCTTACAAAACTTCTTGGTTTCCAATTAAGAACACATTGTGCTTATCATCCACAATCAGGGGGCGCTGTAGAAAAGGAAAATGGCACTATAAAGAATAAGCCGGCTAAATGTTGTGAAGAAAGGTTTGTCTTGGCCAAAAGCTCTTTTTCTGTTTCTCATTTACATGCAGATGAGAAATAGATCCAGAGCTAATCTCAGTCCTTTTGAAATCCTTTTTGAGAGACCTGTAAGTACGGGGGGAGGACTCATTACTAATTTATCTACATTAACCTCTGCTCATTTTGAACTATCTATGTCAAAACATTGTAAGGTTCTGTCATAATCCCTTTCTCTTTCCCATCAGCACCCTATGTGCTCATAATGTTTGGAAATTCTCTTTCTTATGTGATGATTTCAAAATCACACAAAATGATTGTTGTGAAAAATGCTTACAGATGTAATATTGTGTTTCTACATTCAAGTACACAAAGAGGAGTTGAGTTAGAGGAACTGGATCATACCAGTGGCTGCACTCCTCTGAAGATTACTCCCACTTTCTTTGTTAACCCAGAATGTATAAAAGTTTAGTGTGCTCTTTTTCTTGTCTCACTACTTCACTGTTGTTCTTTACCTGGTACCACTTTAATGTACAATGTCAAATCCATGTATATAATTCACCTTCAATATACAAACGTCATCTTAAATCTCTGCTTTTTTTTCCTGTCTTATTTTTTTGATCCACTGTATATATGTGCACGCACTGTACATACCTCATGTACCTTTTCCTCGTTTTGGCACCTTCTTTTGATTATTGAGCCAATGTGACAAATTTATTTCTCCACTGTCAGATCAATAAAGTCTATCTTATCTTAAATAAACTATGCAATTATTCTGACTGCAAGTGAAAAGAGAAGTATGAGAGGGATGGGTGGGATTTAATTGAGGAGGTTTTGATTTATGAAATGGGGTCATAAATCAGTCCAAACGTTGTCATAAAGTACCTCTATAGCTTTTTTCCTCCATACCTCAGAGCTTCCAGTCTCCAGCGTGGATCCTTCAGTCCAGCCGACAGCAGCTTTACTCCTGAGTCTCCTGGATGATTGAAGCTCAGGTCCAATTCTTTCAGGTGGGAGGGGTTGGAGCTCAGAGCTGAGACCAGAGAAGCACAGCCTTTCTCTGAGACCAGACAGCCTGACAAACTGCAGACATACAATTCAACACATGATGTTAAACTTGAAAAAGTAGTGCTCAAGAAGCTGCTGCTCAGCTGGTTTTAATAAATATAAAATAGAAATCAAACTGTATTTTGTTCTGAATGTAATACAAAGCAACATCTGACACATTTAAACAGACGGATCCTGACTTGAGCTTCACTCGGATGGAAACTCTGCAAACTGGCACAAGCTCTGCAGAAGGTTCTGGCTTTAAGCAAACTTCAAACTGGACATAAAATGCCAAAGATAAACTGGTGGTCCCAGTAGAACCATTGTTCTGGTGTCCAATTCGCTTTAATCTCATTGATGGAGTCAAAAATTAAACCTGAGATAAAGAAAAAGCTGTGGTTTTTGATCAGTGGCATTAGAAGCATATGGTGAACACATATTTCAGGCTTGCAGAATCAGCAGAATGCCTTCGAGACATCTCCCATCAGAGGTCATATCCAGTCTTTCAGTATGCTATCTTTCTTCCACTCTTTATTAAACTTTTTTCCATATTTTCCCCAATTACAGCATCTCATTATTTTGTTGTCTCATCACTAGTTTCCCTGTCACTCTGGGCTCTGGCCTGCGTGTATTTGGGATGTACTGAATCAACTCTGGCAGACGCGATGACCAGGAAACTGGGACATGGAAAGGACAAACTATCTACCACTCATGTTCTGTTTAACAGTGGGAAACTGGTATACAAGTAAAGGGTTTCACTTAGAAAGAAAGTTAAGCCCAAATAAGTTACTTCGCCTTCAAAAACAGTGAGTCCTGGTTGTGGGAGTAGTTGAGCAGTTGTGGTGTTGCATGTGCACAAATAATCTTTTCTGTCTTTTCTGTTGACTCAGGTTATGGTGGATCAGATAGTGACTATATGGAATAAATTTAAAACTAATGTGATTGTTTTTAAATTAAATACTTAAATACTAAAAATGTCATTTTGGGGCGTAATACACCTTTTTAAACAACATCTAAATGTTTTCCTTAATCAGATCCGGGGCTTCAGACCATTTTGGTAGAATAGCAGCTTTTTCTTTTCTATCACTTTTTCAGTTTCCAGCTGACAGTTCTGATAGCTCTGCTTCATCTTTCTCTGTTCTAATCCCTCCTGCTGCTCGCTCAATCAGCACACTGCATTTCTGGGATCTTTTATGTGCTGAGACAGAATAATCCATTTTAGCAAATAGAAAGGGGAGCATAAATTAATTGATTTTGATGGTAAATCTTAATCATTTTATGTCAAACACACATAAATAATTAATGGGTACTGTTAAATGGCTGGGTAACCAGTAACCCAGGGAGTTGTTTTCAGATTCTCTGCATTGAGGTAACGTATAGTTCTCTGTAGATGAATAATATAACATAGGGTGACCAAACGTCCGTATTTCCCGGGACATGTCCGTATTTCACGTCCTGTCCCGGGTGTCCCGGTTTTTTTTTTAGAAAGTGAGGAAATGTCCTGTTTTTTAAATTACCTTCATTGGACCATTAAGTTGACAGGCACTAGGGCACTGCGCACGGCGGTGCGTGTGACGTAATCCCTGAGCCGCGTCAGTGTGGACAGCCCTGTTCTTAATCAGAAGATAGATAGCGCCGCTGTCAGTACGCTAACAACATGCCGAAGCGCAAATGTATGTTTACCGACGATTTACAAAAGAATTTCCCCGCTTTCAGACCTGGTCGAGACCAATGGGAGGCCTTGTGCACAGTGTGCAAAGCAAGCACATATGTCTCGGTGTCCAATGGAGGTGCAAGGGATCTAAAAAGCCACATGGACACCGATAAACACAAAACAGCTGTCCGAGGTGAGAGTAGTGCTAGCTCGATCACACAGTACTTTGTCAAACCAGGGAACGAGGATGCAGTGAATGCGGCGGAGGCTGCATGGTCATTCCACACAGTGAAACATCACAACAGTTATCGATCTATGGACTGCACAAGTTCATTGTTGAAAAAGACCCTCCCCGATTCAGACACTGCCAAAAAGTTTAGTTGTGCCCGAACTAAGACCAAGGCTATTGTTGATGGTGTTCTGGCACCTCATTCTGTTGAAGTGGCGCACGAAGTGCTCAAAGACATCCCATTTTGTGGTGTAAGTACTGATGGGAGTAATCACGGTGCGGTGAAAATCTTCCCCATAATTATTCAGTACTTTGACTGGAAGAAGGGTGGTGTGCAGAGCAAGTTGATTCAAGTGCAAGATACACCAAATGAGACTGCAACCACCATCGCCAATTACCTAATGGAAACGTTGGCAAAAAACAATTTGGCTTCCAAATGCGTCGCATTTACTGGGGACAATTGCAACACTAATTTTGGTGGAACCCGGCGTGATGAAGGGGGGAATAATGTATTTGCAAATTTGAAGAGAATGCTACAAAACAAAACATTGATTGGCGTGGGTTGCCCAGCACACATACTTAACAACTGTGTCCATCACGGGGCAGACAGACTTGTGGACATTGAGAATATCATTTTTAAAATCTACCAGTACTTCCACACTTACACTGTTCGTACAGAGTCCCTCAAAGAGTACTGCAATTTTGTTGATATTGAATACAAGAGGATGCTGTCACACAGCAAGACAAGGTGGCTCTCTCTGTTCCCAGGCATAGAGAGGATCCTCCAAATGTTCCTTGCTTTAAAAGCATTCTTTTTGTCTCAGGAAAAGCCACCCATGATGATCAGGGCATTTTTTGAAAACCCATTTAGTGAGATATACTTGTGGCACATGCACTCACTCATGTCCGTCTTCCACAATCACATTCAAGAAATGGAAAGGGAAAACAACTCCATCATGGAGGTTAAAAAATATTGAGCAGCATCCACAACATTCTTATTGAACGGAATAACAACAATTTCATATCCCTCAAAGTTAAGGGACTGCTGGCCGAAAATCGCAGAGAAGGACTTGAAGAGGGCTGTGACAAGTTCATGGCTGATGTGCTCGGCATTTACAGTTCATATTTGGAGTATCTGGAGAAGTGGATGACACCTATGGAGGAGTTCTCACCATTCATGTGGATGGACATGAGTGAGCCACCAAAGTGGAATGATGTGGAGGCCTGCATCAAGTACCTTGGAGAGAAGGGGGTGCCAATAGCGTACCGCGAGCGAGCTATTTTTAGAAACGTAACGTCACGATGACATCACATCACGTGGTACGCAGTAGGGAAAGCTTGCATAGTCCGCCGCTGTTTCGCTATAAAAGAGACGTGTGTTACCCTTGGTTTTACTCGGTAAACGACTGCTTTTTCCAAATCTAAGACCATGGTTTTTAAACATTGTTGCTATGGAATGTGCAACAGCGACTCGAGGTACGCTGATCGGCCGCATATGAAGGATGTTTTCTTCAAGACTGCCAAGGAGAAATGTGTGCGCTGGGTTCACCGGTGCGGTCGCCCTACACAACAGTTCAACCCGGAAAAAGTTACCAAATTCACCTACATATGTAGCAAGCATTTTGTTGGAGGAAAGGGCCCAACCGAAGAACATCCTGACCCAATTCCAGCGACATCAAGTAGTGAACAGGTGAGAGTATTTTGGTGGCCGACATGTTAATAATGAAGACATGATACCTTGCTACCAGGATAGCTTACTCAAAAACATTTCAAATAAGACAAACAATAAACATATACCGATCCCTGGACGGTGATTACAAACAAAAAAACGGCCGATGACGCCATAAACGCCGCGCAGGAAAAAAAAAACAAAGCTTACCGTTCGATCAACTCGGCCCGTTTTCCAGTCTTTTTAAGCCCTCAACACTCAAGCCATCGTTTGAGCTGAAGGTTGGTGTGTTCTCCGACAGTGCGACCAGTAATCCGTGCGCCTGGGATATCTTCTTGGGAAAGTTTAACGGCTGTAATGTCGGTCATATCGCTGTTTCTGTTGTGCGTGTAATAGCTGGTTGCTACGGGCGTTCTCTACCTGTATGTCCTACCTAAGCGGCAAAAGGGGCGTTGCTCTTGAGACGGTGACGTCACGTGCGCGGTACGCTATTGATGATGTTAAATGCTTTGACCAAGTTGCCAATCTGAAGAAATTCATAGAAAGCTGCAGTGATGATGAGTTCATGGGCATGCAGGTGCACCAGAAGTGGACCAAATACTTTGAGAAGGCCAAAAGTATTGCATGCTACTCAGAACTGCTGAAGATTGCACAGTTTGTCTTTGCACTTCCTCCTCACAATGCAAATGTAGAGAGAGTTTTTTCACTGATGCAGAGCCAGTGGACAAAGGAGAGGAACCAGCTCTCAGTTGAATCATTGAAAGGGATCCTATTTGTGCAATACAATTTCAAAAATATGTCTTGCAAGGACTTTCATACTTATGTGTTGAGCCACAAGAAACTGCTGAGAAAGATCAGCTCTACAGCAAAACATAAATGGGCAAACAAGGACAAGGAAGAAAAACCGGATGAAGAGGAGGAAAAACCGGATGAAGAGGAAGACGAGGATTAAGCAGGAAATTAAAGATAGTCTATTGATATGTTTGTTCCTTTTTGGTACATTTTGAGTTATTTTTGCTACACAAGAGGTATTTTTTGTTAATTAGCTCATTTGTTAATTTATTTTTTCCAATAGCCTACAGAACAGACATTATTTCGTTCATTACTGAGGTGTACTGAGTATCTGAAACTATATATTGGGAGTTGAGAGTTATTGTTAACTTTTATTGTTAGGTGAGGGATGTTTAGATGAGACGTTATTTCTTTTAATGTGCTATTCATTCATTACAGGAATTGTTGCGCATTTTTTAATAAATACATTTTGATTAAAATTATCATTTGTTGTTGGAGTTATTGCTGTTGACTTTTACTGAAAAGCATCTTTAATAAACCAACTGTAAATATCATCAAATATCATTAGGATTACGTAGGTCTATGTTAAGTGAGTGCATGCCACAGACATCTCTATGCATGGCAACAATGATTCCACCCCCCCCCCACCCCCCCGCTCCAAGGTGTCCTGGTTTTCCCAAATTAAAATATGGTCACCCTAATATAACAGAATCAGAATGTCTATTATTGTCATTGTACATCATGTTCCACACATGTACACTGAGATTAAAGCCAGCTCCAACCAGTGCACTAATGTCAAAATGTCAGATAATCAAAATATATATACAATATACAGTAGTGTTATGTACATTGCAGATAGAAGATATATTTTTGTATAGATTATTAAATATGTGCGTATATTTCACAGGACAGTAGGACAGAAACTGTAAATATTGTAAAATCTGGGTTCAACAGGATGGAGAACTTTGTACCTGAGAGTTTCCAGTCTGCAGTTTGGACTCTCCAGTCCAACAGAGAGAAGCTTCACTCCTGAATCCTGCAGGTTGTTGTTACTCAGGTCCAGTTCTCTGAGACTGGAGGACTGGGAGCTGAGAACTGAGGACAGAGCTTCACAGCTTCTCTCTGAGAGGTTACAGCCACTCAGTCTGAGGAGACAGGGAGAAAAATCTGCTATTAAACAATTCATCAGAAATATTGTTGATTTCTTTACAGTCACCAATGTTCTCCTTAGAAAGATTGATGGATCTGTCTGATTTTACACGTCTTTATGTTGCCTTTTGTTGTGAACTGGTTCGTTATAAATTAACTGAAGCAACATGAATCAATATTTACCTCATTAGCAGATTTCTCACTATCAGAAATAAAAGCAGCAACAATCTGTGTCCTTACAGAGCTTTGTTGGAGGCTTTAACCACTGGCAGCAGCCTCAGAAGAACCTCCTCTGAAGCAGAGTATTTCTTCAGGTCAAACACATCCAGATCTTCTGCTGATGACACTAAGATGAAGATCAGAGCTGACCACTGAGCAGGAGACAGTTTATCTGTGGAGAGACGTCCTGAACTCAGAGACTGTTGGATCTCCTCCACTAGAGAACGATCCTTCAGTTCATTCAGACAGTGGAACAGATTGATGCTTTTCTCTGCAGACACATTCTCACTGATCTTCTCCTTGATGTACTGAACTGTTTCCTGATTGGTCTGTGAGCTACTTCCTATCTGAGTCAGCAGACCTTGTAGGAGTCTCTGATTGGTCTGCAGTGAAAGTCCCAGGAGGAACCGGAGGAACAAGTCCAGGTGTCCATTTGGACTCTGTAAGGCCTGATCAACAGCTGTCTGGTGAAGAGACTGTAGTTTAGGTTTCTTAGAAAATAAAGACTTCTTAGATGTTTGTGTTTCTTCCATCAGGTTGACACCAGAGGTGATGAAGGTCAGATGAACATGAAGAGCAGCCAGAAACTCCTGAACACTCAGATGGACGAAGCAGAACACCTTGTCCTGGTACAGCCCTCTCTCCTCTCTAAAGATCTGTGTGAACACTCCTGAGTACACTGAGGCTGCTCTGATATCGATGCCACACTCTGTCAGGTCTGATTCATAGAAGATCAGGTTTCCTTTCTGCAGCTGATCAAAAGCCAGTTTTCCCAGAGACCCAATCATCTTCCTGCTATCTTCACTCCAGTGTGGATCTGTTTCAGCTCCTCCATTAAACTTGACCTTCTTCACTTTGGTCTGAACCACCAGGAAGTGGATGTACATCTCAGTCAGGGTTCTGGGCAGCTCTCCTCCCTCTCTGGTCTCCAACACGTCCTCCAGAACCGTAGCAGTGATCCAGCAGAAGACTGGGATGTGGCACATGATGTGGAGGCTTCTTGATGTCTTCATGTGGGAGATGATCCTCCTAGCCTGCTCCTCATCTCTGAACCTCTTCCTGAAGTACTCCTCCTTCTGTGGGTCAGTGAACCCTCTGACCTCTGTCACCATGCCAACACACTCAGGAGGGATCTGATTGGCTGCTGCAGGTCGTGTGGTTATCCAGAGGCGAGCAGAGGGAAGCAGTTTCCCCCTGATGAGGTTTGTCAGCAGAACATCCACTGAGGTGGACTCTGTAGCATCAGTCAGGATCTCCTGGTTCTGGAAGTCCAGAGGAAGTCGACTCTCATCCAGACCATCAAAGATGAACAGAACCTGGAAGTCTTCAAAGCTGCAGATTTCTTTGGTTTCAGTAAAGAAGTGATGAACAAGGTCCACCAAGCTGAACTTTTTCTCTTTCATCACATTCAGCTCTCTGAAGGTGAATGGAAATATGAAGTGGATGTTCTGGTGGGCTTTGTCTTCAGCCCAGTCCAGAGTGAACTTCTGGGTTAAGACTGTTTTCCCAATGCCAGCCACTCCCTTTGTCATCACTGTTCTGATTGGTTGATCTCTTTCAGGTGGGACTTTAAAGATGTCTTCTTGTCTGATGGTTGTTTCTGGTCTGTGTGGTTTCCTGGATGCTGTTTCAATCTGTCTGACCTCATGTTCATCATTGACCTCTCCAGTCCCTCCCTCTGTGATGTAGAGCTCTGTGTAGATCTGGTTCAGAAGGGTTGGACTTCCTGCTTTAGCGATTCCCTCAAACACACACTGGAACATCTCCTTCAGACCAGATTTAAGTTGATGTTGAACTGCAGCAGGATTTTCTAAATTAACACAGAACGTGAAATCAGGAAGGAAACCAAATGATCTTCTGAAGATGATGTGAATAAATGTGATTCCATCTCTTCAGACATCAGTAAATGTGTGATTTATCCATCAGGTTAAATCTTTGTAGAAATCCTCTTACTGCTCTGCAGACGGTCAGCCAGCTCCTCCTGCTTCATCCTCCTCAGGAAGTTCACAGTGATCTTCATCAGTGCCTTTCTGCTGCTCCTCCTTTGCTCTTCATCCTCACCTTCCAACACCTCCTCATCATCTCTCTGACTCTCTGAGCAGTCTGGGTCATCTGGACTCAGAACCTTCTGGATCTTCTTCAGCTCCTTCTTCACAAAAGTGACAATGTTGTCCTCCAGCAGCTGGAACAGAATAATATATGAAGGACACATCAGACTGAGATCATGGAGATGCCAAGGTCACGAGAGGCCAGTGCATGCTGGGACATTACTTAAATACTGAAATCCCCCACATTCCCAAGACTATGGAGAATTGCATCAGCTATAGAATCAAGATATCAAGCAAAATTGTGGACATTAATGAATCAGATGTTTAAGAGTGTGGTGGTTGTCATGTTTCTAATTAATAATATATAATGTTTGCACTGGTTCTGATCCGATCATGGATTGTTTACACTGTCTCTCAGACGCTAAGGTTCTCTTTCACACACCTTAGCTGCTCCTAGATGCTGCTGTTCTATCATGCTTATTGCATTTATCTTACATCATTCTACTGTTTTTCTACTGTTTAACTGGAATATTTCATCCGTTTTACTTGAATGTGTCGTATTATCAATAATTATGCAACACTTACTCTAATATTTGTTTTATCTTTTATTTTTGCCCTTCTGATAAAGCTCATTTTCTCTGCTTTGCCACTGTCACACTTGTATTTCCCCACTGTGGGACAATAAATATTTGTTTTCTTCTTATCTTTACATCTATGGAACATTGGCTTCTGTGTGACTCACCTCCTTTTACAGCTCATTTCTGTAAAAGGAGGTGAGTCACACAGAAGCCAATGTTCCATAGATGTAAAGATAAGAAGAGAGCAGTTTGAAGCAACATAAGTTTAAATGTCTGAAAATTGTTAAAATAAATTCAGTAAGAGGTATAATTTATGAGACGAAACATTCAAGGTTAAAATGTGGGAAAGATGCCTTTGAAGTGCAGCTAACACAAACAGTAACAATTAAACAGCTGAACGATCAAAGTAAGTTTTCATCAAAGACGTCGGTTGTATGGAAGAATTTAATGATGGAGCAGAATAGCAGCTTCAGAGGAATTCAGCATCATTTACTTTGATTATGATGTAAAAAAAATCTGTAACAGACCCAGATTTCTTTGTTTTTGTCAAAGAAAATCTGAGGATACATGGTGTACTCACATGTACTTTCTTAATATTCCAAGGTAACAAGCAACACAAATCTCTGTATGTGTCTTGAATGTTATGGTAGCAGAAAAGTGGCACTGCATTATGGGTAGATCTATGATGCATTGTAAAGTCCTGCCTCCACGCTCTGATTGGCCCGGTCTGTTTTGTGATGGAAGTATTGGAGCTTTAAAAGACTGACTTACACTCTGTATAATTTGGGCTCTCATAGATCCAGGATTCTTTAGCCACAGCAGAAGTGTGTCAGTGGTCTCCATGCTCAGCGCTGTCTGAATAGTGTGGTCAGTAAGGAAGGAGGTAGGAATAGTAGCCTGTATGCTCCCTCCAGCAGCTAGTTTTTGCCTAGGAACCCCAGGGTGTGTCCTACCGGTGCCAAGAAACCTTTAGGTATCCCACAATTATTTGTGTGACATGAAGTGTCAGAACAGCCCCCTCACTGAAATCAGTGAAAATGTCCGGAGAAAATAACTTTGTAGTTCATTTTCAGATGACTGTTGGCCCAGATTTGACAAGCATGGTCTATGTGCGTTTCTGTCACATATTGACATCGGAGTTAAAGGCTGTCTGAATTCGGCACAGCAGTCTGAAGCTCGTTTCCTCCCCAAGATATTTCCCGATTTATTTCCCCACGATAGTGTTATTGTTGACCTTATGAAAGTTCAAGGAACAGGAGCTAGAGGCTTTTATTAAGGATATTCAGACTGATCCAAAGTTTGGTTGGCCAGGCTAGAATACTTCACCTCCAGAGAGGATAACTCTGATGCTTTTTCTCCAGGATGAATTCCTCTCCTTTGAAACTATGGGAGGCTGTGTTTCCAGATCCGATTATTCCCCCTTGGATAATTTGATAATTTCTCCTGTGGCTTTGAGTTATAAAAGCTTTGCATGGATGAAAAGTATGAACACTATGGATCTAAACTGGAATATATTTTTCCTGGGATACTTTGTCATGCTGTGGATTTAAATTGGATAAACCGTTTTCTCTGGATATTGTCGTTAAAAATTGGAGTAACTTTTCATGGATATTTTTGCTTCTAAATCAGATTACCTTTTATTTGAATTTTGGGAATATTACTTTTTCATCTTCTTTGGGTTTTTTGTGGAGCTGTGGTTCCCGATTGGATTTATTTCCTGAGGCAATAACTCAAGCAAACCTGGACAACAGAAAAAGCCTGACTGCTCCAGAAAAATCTGTTCCACAAGCTTTCAGCATCCTGGATGAGCTGTTTGCCAGCTTATCAACTTCCTGGACACCAGAGACCCAGCAGATTCCTGATCATCTACAACAAGGACATCAAGACATTGATGGACTAAAGAATTCATCACTCAGGCTGTCAACAAAAGCCTGGATCAGGACCAGAATCAACTCATCTCACTGCACAGTAAGGTCAATGAGGAAGTGAGCAGAGGAACAACAGATGCTCTGACATCTCAGCTGCAGCAGAGAACCACCTTCAGCTGGGAGACAGCAGGAGAAGACAGGACTGAGGGGCCCGTGGGCCAAAAGAAGCTTTGTGTTCTGGCCAGAGTTAATCAGCTCCTCTAAAAAAAGGCTGCAGGTTTATTTCAAGAGTGATTAACGTCCTTCTCTGATCCTGCTAATCAAGGCTAGTTTCAGTCAGCAAAGATTTCTGTCTTAGAGGAGAAGATTCCAGCATTTGTCAAAAAGAGAGTTTACACCTGCCTGTTCAAGATCCTGTGAGCCCAGAAAGTCTCCACACCTGTTCTAGGAGCCGACCCCATGGGGGGAAAGAGAACTGGGACGAATGACAGAGAGAGATCTGCTGCTCATCAGAGTTAGATTTAGAGTTCATTACTATCAGCAAGCCCTGTGATAGACTAGAGACCTGTCCAGGTGAACCTCGCCTCACCCATTGACAGCTGGAGATAGACACCAGAACCCCTCGGGACCCCAGCAGGGATAGGAGTGTTAGAAAATGGATAGAAATGGACAGTATCAGGAAACTGAGGGGAGTTAGCTTAGTTTAAAAAAGTATTTTGTGAGTTTATTATAATTTTGCTTTTGCTGTTATTTTACCCCACTAAGCATAAATAAAGATAAACTATAAAAACTACAAAACTCTAAAGAATTTGTTGACATTCAGTTTTTAGAAGCTTTTTTTAATTGAGTTCTTTGATGGTTGTAAAATAGTTCTGGATTTGGTTCTGGAAGTATTAGGAAGTTTTTAAAGGTTGTCTTGTCCCAGTTAAAACAACATCCTGGTGACTTATTGTTTTAGTCAAGCAGAAGGGCGGGACCCTCTGAAGGATGTGGCTGTTAGCAGCTAGATAAATATTCCTCGGTAACAGTTGGAATAGATCAGTTCAGAACTCTGGACCGGGTAAAACCCAACAGACATAGAAACCTCAGACCTGTTAGAGGGAGAGCTGGATAGAGTTAACCTCTCATAGTTATGGAGTTAGAGGGGAGGGGCTTAACTCTGTGACTACAGAACCAAACATCAGAACCATGTTGGACAGACTGACGGTCCACTGGTCCACAAAGTCCAGCATGGAGACGACTGAACAGAACCGATGAAAAAGTAGTTGTTGTACATGTACAGACCATAAATATGGAGTCCAGCTGGGTTTGATGCTGCCGGGCAGACGGACCTCTGGGAACCTCTGAGTTCTGCTGGTCCACTCTGTGGAGGAACCAGAACAATTAGGAAGGAAGGAAATATTCATCCAGCAGTTTTCACAGATGAAATCACCAGGAGCTTCATAGTAAAAGTCCTTAAAACAGAAAAACTGAGCATCAAATTAACACGATACAAAGAAGTTAAAAAGAGGAAGATGAGATAAATGGATGAAGACCAGAACCACCCAGTAGGCATTTTAAAAAGTGGGTCTTGAACTGGGACTTCAAACTGTCCACACTGTCAGCAGATCTGATGCTGGTGGGGACAGTGACCCAGAGCTTGGAGACAGTGGAGGTGAAGGTTCTGTCCACACAGGTCTTCAGGACAGTGTGTGGGACATCCAGCAGGTTCTGATGACTAGATCTGAGGTGGTGTGGACCTGGAGGAGGTCTGAGATATGTGGCTGTGTGTCCATGTAAGGTTCAATTCAATTCAATTCAATTTTATTTATATAGCGCCAAATCATGAAACATGTCATCTCAAGGCACTTTACAAAGTCAAGTTCAATCATATTATACAGAGTTGGTCAGATTATACAGATTGGTCAAAAATGTCCTATATAATGAAACCAGTTGATTGCATCAAAGTCACGACAAGCAGCATTCACTCCTGGGGAAGCGTAGAGCTACAGGGAGAGTCGTCTGCATTGTCCATGGCTTTGCTGCAATCCCTCATACTGAGCAAGCATGAAGCGACAGTGGGAAGAAAAACCACCCATTAACGGGAAGGAAAAACCTCCGGCAGAACCGGGCTCAGTATGAACGGTCATCTGCCTCGACCGACTGGGGGTTACAGAAGACAGAACAGAGACACAACAAGAGAAACAAAAAGCACAGAAGCACACATTGATCTAGTAATCTGTTCTACATTAGATGGAAGTAGCGGGTGAGCCGTCTTCTCTGGATGATGTCACAGTTAACAGAACGCCAGACCAGGTGTACCTACTATGAAGAAAAAGAGAGAGAGCAAAAGTTAAAAGCTGAAATTACGACAGTCATTTCAATGTAATACAATGCAAAACTGGAGAACAGTAGACTGAAGAACAGTAGAAATCAGTAGAGTGAGAAAATTAGACCCTGATGTCCTCCAGCAGCCTAGGCCTATCACAGCACAACTATAGAGATAGCTCAGGGTATGAGCCACTCTAACTATAAGCTTTGTCAAAAAGGAAAGTTTTAACATTAGTCTTAAAAATAGATAGGGTGTCTGACTCACGGACCAAAACTGGGAGTTGGTTCCACAGGAGAGGAGCCTGATAGCTAAAGGATCTGCCTCCCATTCTACTTTTAGAGACTCTAGGAACCACCAGCAGACCTGCAGTCTGAGAGCGAAGTGCTCTGTTAGGAACATACGGGGTAATCAGAGCTCTGATATATGATGGAGCTTGATTATTAAGGGCTTTATACGTTAGAAGGAGAATTTTAAATTCTATTCTTGATTTAACAGGAAGCCAATGAAGGGAAGCTAAAACAGGAGAAATATGATCCCTCTTGTTGATTTTCATCAGAACTCTTGCCGCAGCATTTTGAATCAGCTGAAGACTTCGAACTGCATTTTGTGGACTTCCTGATAGTAAAGAATTACAATAGTCCAGCCTTGAAGTAACAAATGCATGGACTAGTTTTTCAGCATCACTCCTTGACAGAATGTTTCTAATTTTGGCGATATTCCGGAGGTGAAAAAAGGAAACTCTGGAAACCTGTTTAATATGGGATTTAAATGACATGTCTTGGTCGAAAACAACACCAAGATTTTTAACTTTATTACCAGAGGCCAAGTCAATGCCATCCAGATTAAGGGATTGATTAAGAACTTTATTTTTTGAAGACTCTGGCCCAAAGATTACAACTTCTGTCTTGTCAGAATTTAAATGCAGGAAATTGAAAGTCATCCAGCTTTTGATGTCATCAAGACATGACTGCAGTCGAAGTAACTGATTGGATTCATCAGGATTTATGGATAAATATAGCTGAGTGTCATCAGCATAACAGTGGAAATTAATCCCATGCTGTCTGATAATTTTGCCAATCGGAAGCATATATATAGTAAATAGAATTGGTCCAAGGACTGAACCCTGTGGTACTCCACAAGTGACCCTAGAGTTTGAGGAAGATTTATTATTAACATGAACAAACTGGAATCTGTCTGACAGATAAGATTTAAACCAGCCTAATGCTTTTCCATTAATCCCTACAGTATGCTCAAGTCTTTGTAGGAGAATATTGTGATCAACTGTATCAAATGCAGCACTGAGATCTAACAGGACAAGTATAGACACAAGTCCATTATCTGAGGCCATGAGAATATCATTGGTGACCTTCACCAGAGCTGTTTCAGTGCTATGATGAGCTCTGAAGCCTGACTGAAACTCCTCAACTAGGTCATTACTTTGTAAATGTTCACATAGTTGATTAGCAACTACTTTCTCAAGAATTTTAGATAAGAAAAGAAGATTAGATATAGGTCTGTAATTTACTAACTCATCTTGATCAAGAGATGGTTTCTTAAGTAAAGGTTTAATAACAGCTACTTTAAAAGCCTGTGGTACATATCCATTTACCAAGGATAGATTAATCATGTCTAAAATAGGACCACTGATCAGAGGGAATACCTCCTTAAACAACTTGGTTGGGATTAGGTCTAACATACAGGTAGAAGGTTTAGATGAAGCTAAAATTTTAGATAGCTCAGAAAGCTCTACTGCTTTTAAACAGTTCAGACACTGCGCAGGTTCTAAGGATTCCTCCAATGCTGCCTCACTTACTGAGGATGAGGTAATCATGTTTGGGAGGATGCCAATTATTTTATTTTTAATGGAATCAATTTTATTTATGAAGAATCCCATAAAATCATTACTGCTAAGAGCTAAGGGAATGGATGGATCAACAGAGCTGTGGCTCTGGGTAAGTTTGGCAACTGTACTGAAGAGAAATCTAGGATTATTCTTATTCTCCTCAATTAATGATGAAAAATATGCTGCTCTAACTCTGCGAAGGGTCTTGTTATACAACAATAGACTGTTCTTCCAGATTAAGTAGGATTCCTCTTGGTGTGTAGAGCGCCATTTTCTCTCCAATTTCCTAACATTGTGCTTCAAGGAACGCAGCTCTGAATTAAACCAAGGAGCCAGCTTCCTGTGAATAATCACCTTCTTTTTCAAGGGAGCTACATTGTCTAATGCAGAACGCAATGACGAAGTCATACCGTTTACAAAGACATCTATTTGTGAATTGGAAGAAACAACATTGCTGCCATCTACAGGGCATTTCTGCAATACGGAGGATATTAAAAAGGGGACAGACTCTTTAAGTTTTGATACAGCATTATCCGATAAAGATCTACTATAATGGAACCCTCTTTTGGGGGTGGAGAACTCAGTTAGATTAAACTCAAATGTTATTAAAAAATGATCAGATAGGACAGGGTTGTGAGGAAATACTGTTAATTCTTCACAATCAATGCCATATGTCAGCACAAGGTCTAAAGTATGGAGCCAAGAGTGCGTCGGTTTATGCACATTTTGAGCAAAACCAATTGAATCTAAGATAGTTTTAAAGGCTACACTAAGGTTATCGCATTCTGTGTCAACATGGATGTTAAAATCACCCACTACAATAGCCTTATCAGTATTTAACACCAAATCAGATAAGAAATCTGACAACTCATCCAAAAACTGAGTGTAAGGGCCTGGTGGACGATACAAAACAACAAACAGAGGAGGTTTTATTGCTTTGCAGTTTGGATGAGGGAAACTGAGGGTTAAATGTTCAAAAGAACTGTAGTTATTAATTGGCCTGGGACTAATTAATAAATCAGACTGAAAGATGGTTGCCACTCCTCCTCCTCTTCCCACAGATCTGGGAATGTGGAAATTTGAATAATTGGAGGGAGTTGACTCATTTATACTAACGTAGTCCTCTTGTAGCCAGGTTTCTGTGAGACAAAACAAATCTATCTGTTTATCAGAAATCAATTCGTTAACTAACAAAGTCTTTGGAGGGAGAGACCTTATATTTAATAGACCACATTTAATTGTTTTATTTTTAGGTTCAAGGTGAACCGTATTGATTTTTATTAGGTTTTTATGATTTGTTCCTTTTAGATAAGTTTTTGATCTGTTAAGTTTTGGCCGTGGGAAAGACACCGTCTCAATAGGATAATGGATGGGTAACAGTACAGAAGCTGCAGAGAGGTGTGTTAAACTACGGCTCTGCTTCCTGGTCTGGACCCTGGATTGTCAGCATTTAGGAGGACTAATAAATCCGGCCAGATTTCTAGAAAGAAGAGCTGCACCATCCAAAGTAGGATGGATGCCGTCTCTCCGGATCAGACCAGGTTTTCCCCAGAAAGTTCTCCAGTTATCAATGTAGCCCACGTCGTTTTCAGGACACCACCTAGACAACCAGCGGTTGAATGATGACATGCGGCTAAACATGTCATCACTGGTCAAATCAGGCAGGGGACCAGAGAAAATTACGGAGTCCGACATTGCTTTAGCAAACTCACACACCGAAGCAACACCAACTTTAGTGACCTCCGATCGGCGTGATCGGGTGTCATTAGCGCCAGCGTGAATAACAATCTTACTGTATTTACGCTTATCCTTAGCCAGCAGTTTTAGATAAGATTCTATGTCGCCCGTTCTGGCCCCTGGCAGGCATTTAACTATGGTCCCTGGTGTCTCTAGTGCCACGTTTCTGACTATTGAACTCCCAATAACCAGGATCGGCTTCTCAGCGGGTGTGTCGCTGAGTGGGGAAAATTTGTTTGAAACGCAGACGGGTTGGTGGTGAACTGGGGGCTGAAATCTAGAGCTATGCTTCCTACGAACTGTCACCCAGCCGGCCTGCTTACCCGGGTGCTCGGGTGCTTCTGGAGGACCACTAAGTGAACTAACGCTAGGTCTATGTGGCTCCGCGCTAGCAGAGGGGCGGCTATCAGCTGGTCTTTCCATAGCACGGAGCCGGGACTCTAATTCTGACACCCTCGCCTCCAAAGCTACAAAAACACTACATTTATTACAAGTACCATTATCACTAAAGGAGGCAGAGGAATAGCTAAACATCTGACACAGAGAGCAGGAGATAAGGGGAGACTTAGTCAGAGACGGAGAAGCTGAAGTAATAGTAGGAGAGGAAGCCATTGTGGAGCTAAAGCTAGGCTAGGCTAAAGCTAGGCTAGCGCCCTTCTACCACACCAAGAGAGCAAACCGTGAAACACGAGGAGTTCCCAAGCGTGATGTGCAGCAACAGAAAATGTTTTAAAAGTGCTTATGTGTTAGAAACAGATGTTACAGCAAAGAGATTAAAGATAAAAGCGAGAGAATCTGGAGCAACAAACCGTTGCTCACGCAGTGAAAACAGGAAGTGATACAATACGCCTTACCGCAAACAGGAAGTGACGTCAGTGACGGCAGTGACAGCAGCACCAGCAACACCATCTTCTGTCCTGGATGTGATGGCGAGTATTTTAAAATGGATCCTGTAGGTCCCTGGAAGCCAGTGAGCTCACATTATATCTGTCCACACAGAGGCAATCAGAAGGTAAAGGTCCATGAAGGACATCTGGATGTGAGCAGAGAACCAGAGGATCCAGGTAGTTGGAGATGTTTAATGTTCCTGCTGATCCACTAAGAACTAGCAGAACCTCTGATGGTCCACTTCAGCTCAGCTTGGTTCCACCAACCACATGATGAAACTTTCCTTCCCTGCTGAACTGCTCTCACAACGCACACAGGAACCAAGTCTTGATGGGTCAGACTGGCTCTACCAGCTATTTCCCAGCGGGTCGTGGAAATGTGATCCACTGTTAGTCTGACATGGAGCCAGGAAGCAGCAGAACCTCCTGATCAGCATCAACACTCCAGACATGAAGACATGAAGGTGTTTTCATCAGAACAGGGCAGCTGATTTCTGGAGATAACGGATCAAACCTCTGTCTGCAAATAGAACTGGAACATCTGAGAGCTCACTGGGAGGAACTGGGTTTCTGTTCTTGGCTCTTAAAGAAATGTAACGGGTCATTTCCAGAACTATAGGTTCTATAGGAGTTGTGTATCAGATGAGGACGGGGAGATGGGTGTTATAATTCCTGGGATCTTGAACTCGATCTAGAGACATGGAGGTTCATCTCACTGGTGGGTCAGGAACCAGAGCTGGTGTAGGAGGTTAACTGGTACCAGCTAGATGTTTGGACTCACCTCCATGGACAGCTTGGGTTCTGAAAACAAACTCCTGCAGAGGGGCTGGACTTTCTCCTCCTGCTCTAGGGTTACCCAGAGAGGATTCTGGTGGCTGTGGAGGAACTAGTGGATCTTCAGTTTGCATTGAAGACATTCTGTAAACTGATGGGTCCAAAAGGGACAGGATGGTCCACCCCCGGCTGTGTCTGGTTTGGGTGAACTGCAGACCTGGACTCAGGATTTTGTTTGGTGGTGGAAGGAGCGCTCCAAGGATCTCCTCAGTATGGTCACCATGTCTTCTATGGAGGAGGAAGAGTCTGAGTCCTTGGAGGAAGGTGAGTCCATCACTTTCTCTGAGATCAGTGAAGGAATTAAAAAGCTCCCTGTTGTCATGGCAACAGGAGTGGATCATCTTGTCTGCCGTCAGGCTTTAGCATCATTAAGGACCCTTTGCATCCTGCCAGAGACCTGTCTGAACTTCTTCCTTCTGGGAGGAGCTATGGTGTGATTAAATGTGGGACATTGCGCCACAATTAAAGTTTCTTTCTTCAAGCTGTGATGATTTTAAACATACAGACTCTACAATGACTGATAAAAGCACTTGTGGCTCTTTGTTTTAATTTATTTATTAGGGTTTTAGTATTTGTTTAAAAATGTTTATGTGCTCCTCTCGTCATATTAGATTGGGTAGCTATGGTTTCCATTCCTCTGCCGGTGTAAATGTCAAATTGTGCACTTCAGCTGCTTGCATCTCTATTGCAATGTTAATTTTTATACACTGCAAATGGCAAATAAAGAGAAATCTGAATCATCCTGAGATGCTGAAAGCTCTGGACCCTGTAGAGCTGTGCTGGTCAGCACGCCTCCTTTCTTTATGTCCAGTTAAGAGATTTTTACACAAAATCTTTACGGAGAACTGGCAACTGGTCACCAGGGCCCCATCAGAATGTAATTTTGACTTCAAAGTCATAAAGTTCCTACCGTAGACTTCTATTTTAAAAGCTCTTGTTTCAAGATGGTCGGATGGTCAGATGATCGGATTACTGCACTCTCGGTGCATTGTTGTGTGTAAAAGCCAGGATTTTCTGACTGTAGTTCCGCTTCGCTAACCTGATGGCACGGTTCAGATCGCTCGTGTAAGACGTACATTTTCACCAGGAAATGTGTGTAAAGCTTATGGGAAGACCCAAATAGCAACACAAGAAGCAGTGAAGTTTGTCACAGGAGTGACAATGCTTTTTCTGATTAGTTATCAGAAAAGTTTTTCACCACACATAGACATACCTACAGAAAAACTGGACTAGAATATTGATTTCTTATTATATTGCATTCAAATATGAACCTGTTACACACAATCCTTGTTTCTTTTGGCTCCTTTTTTTCAGCTAGAATCTCCTTGCATCAGCCTGAAGCTGCATGTTGAAGAAAGAAACAAGAAAACAAGAGCAAAAAAAATTACAATATGTGTGTTCCACACATATTATATTCCTGACCTACACACTTCTTAAACACCTGGTTCAAGGAGTGTGCAGGTCAGCTGGCTGGCTGGCCAGGTATGTTGTCTGGGCCTGAGGGCTTCTGCAAGTTGACTCTCCTCAGAGTCTTCCACACGTCGGCAGTGTCAAGGCAGAGGACCTCCTCTTCCTGATGGGGAACAGCTTTCACTGTTGGAGTGCTGTTTAGTGCCTCAAACCTCCCAAAGAAGTTATTTAGTCTATTGAGGAAGTCAGCATCAACTTCACCCACCGGGGGTGAGGGCGTGTTGTATTCAGTGATCGCCCTTATGCCTTTTCACATGCTCCTGGTGTTGCTGCCGTCATGGAAAAACTCCTGGATTTTCTGACTGTGGTTCCGCTTCGCTAGCCTGATGGCACGGTTGAAGTTGGCTCTCGCTGTCCTCAGTGCCTCCTTTTCACCAGACTTGAAGGGCGAGTTCCGTGCTTTTAGCTTTTGTCAAACCTCCTCAATCGTCCAGGGTTGTTGGGGGCTCGGGTGATGATGGTCTTTGTGGTGCTGACGTCCTCAATGCATTTGTTGATGTAGGCTGACCTAGTCGTACTATACTCATCAATTTCGATCTTGTTGTCATATGTTGCTGCAGCTTTGAACATGTCCCAATCAGAGCACTCAAAACAGTCCTGGAGCGCCTCCATTGCCCCCTCCGTCCACACCCTCACTTGCCTCACTGTAGGTTTAGATCTGATCAGCAGGGGCCTGTATGCAGGAATTAGCATCACGGAAAGGTGGTCTGAAGAGCCCAAGTGGGGCTGCTCTGAATGTGTCTTTTATATTGGTGTTAAGTCTAGAGTGTTCTCTCCCCAAGTAGCAAAATCCACGTGTTGGTAGAAATGAGGGAGAACAGTTTTCAGATTGGCCTGGTTAGAATCCCCAGCAATGATGAAAAGGCCCTCCATGTGTGCAGATTGCAGGTCGGTGATAGTCCGATAGAGAACACTCATAACCTCTTTAGTATTAGCGCTGGGGGGCACATAAACTGCTGTGATGATAACAACAGTAAACTCTCTGGGCAGGTAGAAAGGTCTGCAGTTAACAGTCAAAAGCTCTATGTCCAGAGAGCAGTAGCTGGCGACAGATCTGGCATTTTTACACCAGTTTTTGTTGATGTAAACACAGAGCCCGCCCCCTCGGGTCTTACTACTGTGTCCACTGTTTCTTTTGGCGTGGAATGTAGCGAGCCCCTCCAGACTAACGCCGTTGTCCGGTATTGATGAAGTAAGCCATGTCTCCATCAGGATGAGAGCATAGCAATGGCGTACCGCGCACGTGACGTCACCGTCTCAAGAGCAACGCCCCTTTTGCCGCTTAGGTAGGGCATACAGGTAGAGAACGCCCGTAGCAACCAGCTATTACACGCGCAACAGAACCAGCGATATGACCGACTTTACAGCCATTAAACTTTCCCAAGACGGTGTCCCAGGCGCACGGATTACTGGTCGCACTGTCGAAGAACACACCAACCTTCAGCTCAAATGATGGCTTGAGTGTCGAGGGCTTAAAAAGACTGGAAAACGGGCCGAGTTGATCGAACGGTAAGCTTTGTTGTTTTTTTTCCTGCGCGGCGTTTATGGCGTCATCGGCCGTTTTTTTGTTTGTAATCACCGTCCAGGAATCGGTATATGTTTAATGTTTGTCTTATTTGAAATGTTTTTGAGTAAGCTATCCTGGTAGCAGGGTATCAAGTTAGCGCCTGCTACCATGATAGCCTATATGCTATCATGGTAGCAGGCGCTTCAATGTTAACATGTCGGCCACCAAAATACTCTTACCTGTTCACTACTTGATGTCGCTGGAATTGGGTCAGGATGTTCTTCGGTTGTGCCCTTTCCTCCAACAAAATGCTGGCTACATATGTACGTGAATCTGGATAATTTTTCCGGGTTGAACTGTTGTGTAGGCTGACCGCACTGGTGTACCCAGCGCACACATTTCTCCTTGGCAGTCTTGAAGAAAACATCCTTCATATGCGGCCGATCAGCGTACCTCGAGTCGCTGTTGCACGTTCCATAGCAACAATGTTTAAAAACCATGGTCTTAGATTTGGAAAAAGCAGTCGTTTACAGAGTAAAACCAAGGGTAACGCACGTCTCTTTTACAGCGAAACAGCGGCGGACTATTCAAGCTTGCCCTACTGCGTACCACGTGATGTGACATCATCGTGACGTTACGTTTCTAAAAATAGCTCGCTCGCGGTACGCCATTACTCAACTCCCTCTTTGAATAGAGTTTTAGTTGTAGATGATCTATTTTGTTGTCCAGTGAGCGGACGTTTGAGAGCAAGATGGATGAAAGTGGCATTCTGTAGGGGTTTGCTTTTAGCTTCACTGTTAGCTCACCTCGACAGCCGCACAGGAAGAGGCTCTCTCTCTCTCGTCCCCTTTCTCTCTCTCTCTCTCTCTCGCTCTCTCTCCAAGAGGTCAACTTTGACCACTCCCAACAGATAAAAGTCACAGCACACCTCTGCTCACTCTCTTCTCCTGACTCCAAGCTGCTGAGACACACACCTCCAAACCCTCTGACGACCAGCACCCACTTTGGGGCTACCAGGGGGGGGGGGGGGGGGGGGGGGGGGGGTTCCTTCTTCAGCAGCCATGTGGCTGGAAGCCTGCAGGAGCCATGCACAGGCCTGAAAGAAGGCCTGGACCATGAGGCCTGGTCAGGCCTGACGACGCACATCCAGCATCTGGGGAGGTCTCTCATCGCCTGGGGAACATATCCGGGGAACTCAGAGTTGCAGTCTTAACCTCTTCACTGGTAGCAGGAGCAAATATCCTGCCTGCCAATACAGCCTTGTTGTATTTCTCCTCAGCTGGTTCCAGGCAACGCAGAGCTGAAAAGTCGGCACAGGAGCAACTTTCCCATGCTGAGGAGAAATCTGCTTTAATCGGACTGCAACAGAGTCAAAGACTGTCTCCAGGACATCAGGCCTCCGACTCCACCACATGGCTGCAGAGCCAAGCGATAGTGGGCAACAACTGCCCTCCTTCAACGCACCTTCCGCGAATGGCTAAACTGGACAGAGCTGACACGAGACAAAGGACAGGTTTGGACAGGGAGCTGAGGGTGAAGTAAAAGGTTTATTGGGAAATGTTTTGTAAACCGTTGGACACATGGTGTTTAGAACAAACGGGCTAACAGGTAGCTCTTGCTAGCCTTAATGCTATTACCCTTGCTAACATCCGGTCCTGGACCTTTCAAAAGGAGTTTGTTTACAGCACCAAGCTTAATCGTTCGGCTCCACCATCCTTTGATGGTGCCATGAGCCTTATCCCCGCATTGCTATTGAATATTAACGTTGGTAAAGGCAATTTTGATAACTTTATACTGTAACCTTTTAGCCACCGATTTGCTACAGCGACCCCAGACGCCCGGAGGGAGAATCGCATTAACAAACTCGGTCATAAGTGTTTAAATGATTTTACTGGGCAAATCAGTAACCAGAATGTTACTTTCTCAAAATAATGTTCTGGTTAACTTGTGATTTGCATTGTGAATGGGTTGAAACACATGTCAAATGTTGTTCTGAATTAGTTAAGCTATTTTAACCACGATTCACATTATCTAAGGTAAACCTTGGTTCTTTAACTTAAACAAATATTATTTAATCAAATAATGATTTGTTTAACTTGGGCTTTGCATTGTGAATGGATTAAAATACATGTCAAATGTTTTAACTCCACTCCATGTTTTCTTTTATCAGATCTGCCGTGAACCAGGATTCACCGAATTAGTCTGATTATGATCAACCACTTTTGTTTTGTCTTTTGTTTGTTTTTGCGTGTAAATAGTTCCTTAGCTTAACTTCTTTTTTTATCTTCATTTTGCTTAGTAGTTTAGTTAAGTTTCACTAGCCTAGTAGAGAGGATTTGTTAACCGAAATATTGTGTTAATTCAGATAAACAGCATTACATACTGATGTTCTCTGGATTTTCATTTTATTTCTGTTATTAAATTCTTGGACTTGAAAAGAAGTTGTCACTCCTTAATTCTATGTGTGTGCAGGTTTTGCTGTTAAAAGATCGCTAATGCTCGAATTCATCCCTTTCAACCATTGTCTTGATATCAGCTTGAGAGCTGATTATCACCAGACAATAATTAACAGACAGAGGGTTATTTATGAAACATTCAATAACTTTAAACAGTGTATAATTGCACAACAACTGTAACTCCAGCAGGCGCTGGCGGTCAAGTACTGATCCACTGGGTCTATGTATAGTTTGTAGTGTTTTAGGCAGCATATTTTGTAGAAATGCTCACAGGTTGTCGGGAGCTGTACGAAGCCGCAGTCATCAGGGAGCTGCCAGAAGGAATATAGCTACAACCTACAACCATATTAGCTCCATGATGTTGGATGGAATATCTTTTCTAATAAGAAGCAGACATTCTTCCACTAATCATCTCCTGTTCTTGATGTGTTCTGGTTTACAGAACTGCCTCGGTCTGACTGATCCAGACAGCAGGTAGGTGGCTGTTTCTACCATCAGTCCAGAGGTCAGCTGGGGGGGAAATGCAGTGTTGCGATGTTGAAAGTTGATGAGTTTCTCATATCCAGACACTTTTAGCAGAATTCCCTCAATGAGGTGGGGAGGTCTGGTAGTTCCTGAGAGTCTGAGTCCTTGGAGGAAGCTCAATCCATCACTTTCTCTGAGGTCAGTGAAGGAGTTAAAAAGCTCCCTGTTGGCATGGCAGCAGGGAAGATTCATGCTGTGTGCTCTCAGTCTTTAGCATCATTAAGAACTCTTTGCTTCCTGCCAGAGACCTCTTTGAACATGTTCCTTCTGAGAGGAGCTATGGCGTGATTAAATCTGGGACATCGCGCCAACATAAAAGCTTCTTTCCTCAAGCTGTGATGATTTTAAACTCAAAGACTCTACGATGACTGTTAAAAGCACTTTAGGCTTTTTGTTTTGTGTTATTTTTTAGGGCTTTAGTATTTGTTTGAAATTTGCTTTTTATGTGCTCCTAGCCACCCATTTAGATTGGGTGGCTAGGGTTTTTGTAAAAATTTAAAATCGGATACTTGAGCATCGGCTGCACAGTGGTACTATGGGTATCACTGTTGCCTTGCAGCAAGAAGGTCCTGGGTCTGAGTCCACCCTGGGTCTTTCTGCATGGAGTTTGCATGTTCTCACTGTGCATGTGTGGGTTCTCTCTGGGTACTCCGGCTTCCTCCCACAGTCTAAAAACCTGACTATTAGGTTAATAAAGCCTTAGGTGTGTGAGTGTGTATTGTCCTGTTTGTCTATGTGTTGCACTGTGATAGACTGGCAACCTGTCCAGGGTGTAACCCGCCTCTCACCCATTGAATGCTGGAGATAACACCAGCACCCCTTGTGACCAGATCAGGGATAGAAGTGTTAGAAAATGGATGGGTATACTTGAGCTACTTTCATCGGTTTTCAATGTATTTTTAACTGCAAGTGGCAAATAGAATGAAATCTGAATCATCCTGAGATCCGGAAGGTTCTGGACCCTGTGTAGCTGTGCTGGTCTTTATGTCCAGTTTAGAGATTCTTACACAAAATGTTAAAGGATGTTAAATGGATTTTTTTTATTATTAGTGTGTATTTTTGTTTGTGTTTGAATAAATCATTTGTCAGTTATTTTAGGGGAATGTGCAGTTGAGTGAGGGAGGGAAGAAAGTGTTCTTGTTATGGGGGTGCAATTCGGTTGGTCTTGTTATTGGTGACCATTAAGTGCAAGTTTTATCATCATCAATGTGGTTAATGGATTTACATTGGTATCAGGGAAAGTGTTGGTGAAGATTCTCGGTTATCCAGGTTATGATCATTCCAAAAACAGGTTAAAAAACAAAAAAATCCAGTTCTGTTGTTTTTTAACCTCAGAGATTATACTTAGTGAACAGCAATAGAACCGGGTTCTACAGAACCACAGAGAACCAATCAGAGTGAGCTCCAGTCCAAACTAAATCTTTGACTTTAAGCAGAGAAAAGTGTTTAATGATGGCGACTAATCAATGAGGCCCAAAAGCAAACAGATCAGAGCTGTTAAACATGATGTAGCAGCATCCAGGACGCCTCCAACAACATCCATTCTTTCCACTTTCACTGCTGTGGTTCTGGAGAACATCCAACACACACCGCTTCACATATGAACATAGAAATGTGGGAAAAAGAGCTGAGCTCACGTTAAACACATGTTGGAATAAAAACATTTCAGACTGACTCAGTTTCCACAGTTACAGCAGTTAGATACAGCTCACCTCTCTGAGGACGCACGTCCAGAAGATTTGAAGTTGATGATCTCCTCCTTTGACCAGTCGCTCTTAAAGGACACACAGCTGGGTTCTGGTTCTGTTTGATGTGTTTCTGTCAGTGTCTTAGGAATCCTGTCAGAAGAAAACTTATTTTAACACATTTAGAGAATGTAGTTTATTTTTTAAAATATGACTGATTGTAAAATAAACAGCTGTGAGACACAACAGAACCAGAAAGTTCGTAAACTTGATGTTCTAAATGGTTCCCATCAGAACTGATCCAATCCTCCATCATGTTCCTGATCATTGATCCTCCTGAATAAAGTCCAGCCATGTTTCCAGAGCAGAAAGAGCCGTTTCTGAGACAAATCCTGAGTCTGTTTCACTCGGACCATCAAATGCTCCATTAGTCAGTTCATGAGGGGGATTTGGGCTGAATCCTCAGGGCAAGCGCATGTAGTGCTGCGCTCTTGTTCTAATGGTTCAAACTGTTGTTCAACTTCTACTTTGTTGAGAGTCAGAGTAAATAGGGCAGTTTTCTTGCAATGGAGGGAGCTCGGTTCTGTCCTGTAAATGAAAATGGACCAGCAGTGTGCTAAAAAGATAAGATCCTGTAACAGAAATCTTTTACTTCTGACAGAATTTGTATCTGCTGCATCGGGAGCACATTTAAGGAGAAGCGAGTAGCAAGAGCAGTGCAGCAAGGTTCCCAGGGAGCCTGGACAAAATGGGACTTGCCCAGGCGCAAAGTCACATGGAGGGAGCTGTGGCGCCTGGAGCCCTATCGCATCTCCTTCCTTTTACGGTCTGTTTATGATACCCTCCCCTCCCCAGTACATCTCCACACATGGGGTCTAAGAGAGGATCCACTTTGTAAGCTGTGTGGCAAGAGGGGGACCTTGGCCCATATACTGTCCGGGTGCAAAACATCATTAACCCAGGGGCGGTATAGATGGCGCCACGACAAAGTGCTCCTCTCATTGGCTGACACCATAGAGCGGGAGAGGGTCAAGAAGAGGCCAGCCGATACGACCGCACAGAGAGCTATCACCTTCCTCAAGGAAGGAGCTGCTAGACCACAGTCCACCAGGAGGAAAAGGACTAGCATTCCCAGGCCGCAAGTTCCTGGGAGATGAGGGTGGATGTGGGGAAGAGGCTGCAGTTTCCTGAGGTGGTGCAAACAACCCTCCGCCCTGACATAGTGCTGTGGTCATCCAAGGAGCGGAAGATAATCTTGGTGGAACTGACAGTACCATGGGAGGAGGGGTGCGAGGAGGCCCATGAAAGGAAGGCCGCAAAATATCAACAGCTGGCCCAAGACTGCCGAGACAGAGGCTGGCAGGCGTGGGTCTTCCCTGTGGAGATAGGGTGCAGGGGCTTTCCAGCAAGGTCTGCGTGGAACTTCCTTTCTGCCATAGGCATGGATGAGCGGAGTAAAAAGGAGGCAGCTCGTCGGATGGGGGAGGAGGCGGAACGTGCCTCATGCTGGATTTGGAGCAAGAGAGAGGAGGAAAGCTGGAAGCCAGGAGCAGATGGGCAGTGAGCTGGCCACTCACTGCGGGCCCACCAACTGGAGGGTGTTGTGGTTTAGGGCTGAAACACCCAGTGAAGGTTGGACACCACCTGAAGACATCTGCTCCTGGCGTAAGGCTACAGCTACCTGCTTAGGTAGCTGAGAAAGGCACCTCGTGTGTATTCAACAAGTTAACAGAAGTAACAAATCCAGTCAACTCCACCTCATTTCCAGCCAACTACTTGATAGCTCTTGATAACAATCTATGGCGTTCATGCACTCGCTCATTTGTCTTTTTTCTGTGTTATGGGCGACTTGGGGGAGCCGTGACTCCCTTTCCACTTCAGTCTCAGAGACAGCTGCTGCTGCCTCGTTCTGGCTGCTTAGACCTGCCTGCAGTCTAGTGGACGAGGGGAACCTGTCCTTGCTGCAAAGACAGCGGACGTTTGTCTCAAGGACATCGGTGTCTGTGAGACTGACTGCAGGAAAGCAAAGGCATAAGTTTGTCTGTTATCAAGAGCAACCCGAACCTTTGAGATCGCTGAGCGGACTAGATCAGGCCAACGGGCAGGCAACCTTTGGGAGCACCAGGAAAGGTTCCCCCAATGACCAGTCCACCCCTCCATTATTGACCAAATAGAAGGGTAGCTATGTTTTTCCTCTGAAATATTACTATTGAATCAATATGGAACATTTCCATTTAAAATAAAATAATAGCTATATAATGTTATATAACAAAATTATATTTCTAACTTTCTTAACTCAGAAGACATTATGCCTCTAAAAGAACAAAAACATGTGATGTCCTAACGTACACTTAATCCTATATTTAATGGGTTATTAGTTATTTAGCTTTGTTCTCTTCTCGCATGCTCTCGCACTACACTGGTTTTATTTCAACTTATCGCCAGAGGGGACAGACATCAGCAAAAATCCTGGAATTTTCTACAATACATCAGCTATAGGTAGTAATAGGATTTATGGTCAACCATCCTATTTGATAAATGAGCAGAATGTTTAGATAAATCATGGAAAAATGGCTGATGAATTTATTCTTTTTTTTCTCAATGTTGGCACGAATCTTCACAAACTCTTCCATTACTGAATAATGATAGCTGGAAAGTTGAAAACAAAGTGATGCTATTCTTATATATATATATATATATATATATATATATATATATATATATATATATATATATATATATATATATATATATATATATATATATATACTTTTACTGCGTTGAAGTATGCAGTAAAAGTGTGTGTGTGTGTGTGTGTGTGTGTGTGTGTGTGTGTGTGTGTGTGTGTGTGTGTGTGCTATTTACAAATCAAAACTTCCCCGAAAATATTAACTTGAATATTAATTGTATCAGAATTTAGGTTCTTAGGACTCATTAATGAAAAATTTAAATGGAAGGCTCACATAACCTATGTTAAAAAGAAAATTGGTAAGATCTTTGCTGTTTTTCAGTTAAGGGAAATATATGTTGACCTATAAAATAATTACAATTCTTCATTGTTCTTCGATTTTCCTATATTTAATGTTGTTTGTGGAGGGTTAAGTGTCAGGAACTGCGAACTGAGACTTAATTGGTTGATTGCACTCACCTGTTGATGCTTAATTCCCTTCCATATTTAAGTTCCCTTGGTTTGTTTCCCTGTTATCGGGTCGCTCTGTGGTTTCTGTATGTCATGTTTTTCCTGTTCTAGCCCCTCTGAGCATGATTTGAGTCTTTTTTCTCTCTTCGTACCATTGGGTGCTCGCCACCAAACCATGACAGTTAGGCAACATGTATGCTACGGATTTGATGTCTTTCTTTATTGTACAAGAGGATCATAACTGAAGGACTATTAAATAAATCAGGACTATTAAAACTGAAGGACTTAGTTGTATTACAAACATCATTAGTTATGCATGAAGCTAAATATGGCTTATAACCACCTGGTCTGCAAACCCTTTTACTGTAAACAGTGAAACAAGCAGAACAAAAAATTACTAAATAGCCTTTAGTAGGGACCACATTCAAACGAATGTGTGTTACTGTAACTGGAGTGAAACAATGGAACTTGTTGGAAAATTATCTAAAATGTTGTCCAAATATTCGGTTTAATGTTTAAAAATCCATAAATTGCAAGTAAAGTGAAAATATCTAAAATAGTAATATAAAGAGAAAGTATATGTATGTACTCGTGTGTGTGTATTAGACAGTGTCTGAAATATTTGTTTTTTGTTTGTTTTCCTTTTTGTTCTCAAGCACATAGGCAAGGCTGTAATATTTGATTTATAAAATACGAGGTATAAGAACTGTTGTTCTTCTTACTCCTATTGTTTTTTGCATGGAATGTTTTGTTGTCATTGTATTTATCGCATTTGTGGATTGCGACAGCCATACTTAGAGTGATAATACTATGGAAGAAAGAATAAAAATAAAACATGAAATGTATGCAAGTTTCATGTTTTATTTTGTGCATACACAAGCTTTATAAGTGAGACATGGACACTTAGAGATGCTGATCTCACCTCTGAGCGTGGCTCTGGCTCTCAGCTTCCCCACACAGAGTGGTTTTAGAGGGAGGGACTCCCTCCTCTCTGTCCTCACACTGATCCATGCTGCTGAATTCACATCCACATCAGCTCACACACACTTTCTACCTTCACCTGCAGAGGAAACACAAATCATTCATCTGCACATCAACTCTGATCATCCTTTACATCATTAGTGCTGGAAAAAGATCAGCTGCTCCTCCTCTGATTGGCTCTTCTTCTCTGCTTCATATCAGTGTCAGTTGAATGCAGTCAGACAGCAGTGAGATTATCTTAAAGGAAACCTCTTTAACCTTGTTGACTGGTAAATATTTATTGGGTAGAGACGACATTTTGTTCCAGCAAACTTATGAGACCAGACCAGACTGAAATGACATAAGGAACTGAGATGTAGTTTGCTTGGAATAAAGTGTGAATATGTTTGTTATTTTGAAAAAATTTGGGTTGAAAACACAGTCTACCTATATAAGTCTCAGTTAGATCAGGTAGAGGTCTTGAGCCCTCAGAGAACAGAGAAGTCTGACCTTTACATAACATTATAACATCTGGTGGAATAGCATCAAAAACAATAAAACTTTTGGGCTTACAGGAATCTTAAGATGGCATATAAATTCTTGATAATTAAAGAGGTTGCCTTTTTCATTGAAAAGTTGACTCACCAGTATGATATCATTCCTGAAACAGTTTTCAAAAAACAGAGATTTTTCTTATAAAATAAATATTTGTTATTCCAAAGAAAGTACCTATTAGGAGAAAAAATATGTTTTAAAATCAGTGACCAGCCTAAAAGGGTTTGTGTATGAAAACTAGAGAGAGGGACAGGAATACGATCAATGTTATAATTACACAGCAAAACAACCTTAAGACCACCTGTCTTAGAGAATATGTGGTAAAGAATAAAATTCCAGATTGAGGTAGGATTTTTAAGGCAATCATTTTGAATGTATTGGTAATTGTTGTAAAGTCGAGAAAGTTAAGACCTCCTGTATCATAACTATTCATTAAAACAGATTTATTTATGTAATGAGTTTTGTTTTTCCAAATAAAGTTGCATAGTGTCCGATCCATTTATTTGCACATCTTTTGGTCAACAGCCAGAGAAACAGCTGCATAGGTTAGTCTGAATATTCCTTCAGCTTTAGAGAGTAATATTCTGCCCTGAAGGGATAAGTCTCTTTGGAGCCATGAGTTAAATTTTTTTAAATTGGGCTTAATTTAAGGTCACATGTAGTGTTCTGTTTTTTGGTTAACGTTATTACTAAGTAATTAACGGTTTCTTAAATTGGAATATTGCAGAGATGGAATGGTTCACATTCCTTAACAGCCATTAATTCACATTTGTTCACATTTAAGTAAAGGCCAGAAGCATCAGAAAATAACTTTATCAACTCAAGTGCCGGAGAAACTTCAGAAGAGTCTTTTAAAACATTTTTTGTATCATCAGCTAATTGTGCTTAATTCAGCAGTGAACATGTTCTCCAGACATCAGAGATCAGAAACAAAGAGGAAAGTTCCTCAAGACAAAGTTCTGGTAGGAAACAAAGCAAACTTACAGTTTGTTCAGACGGTCCAAAGTGCTGAAGAACAAGATCTGAACAACAGACTAAACAGAACCACCGTCGATCCACCGAAGAACCTATTCTACGCCTTTAATGCAAAATCGAAAGTAACCGTGAGGGACGTTGAATAACCCATTGACGTTATCTATGTAGACACCTTGTTGGGTGGGGTCTCCATATGCTGCAGCAGAGTCAGAGCTTCCGCCATGTTGAATGTGACAAATCTGCTGTTAGACTCAGACACCTAAACAGTATCAGAGGGACTTTAATCTCAGAATAAACTTTATATTTGCAATATTTTTATTTTTGTAATATTACAAGTTTATTTTTGTATCTCTTTGGCCTCATTCTCTTGACTTTATTCTCGTAAAGAATAAAAATTATTAAAAGAATCTAACCTGGCCCTGTTACTCAAGGATTTAAATAATTCTGCAAGCTGTTACTATTCTGGAAATATTCCCCCTTAATTCTCATAATATGACATTTTTCTCAAAATATTATCACTTCTGTCGTTTTTTTATGTTATTCTCCTTTGACTTTTTTTTTCTCATATTAGTAATTTTATCTCTTTATTACTCCCCCAAAAAGTCTGTTCCTAATCTCTGTCTATACCACATCTTTATGAAATAATGAAGAGCACAATGTTTAGATTTAACCAATTGAATTTTATATTCACAACACATACACACACACATCTCTCTCTCTCTCTCTCTCTCTCTCCCTCCTAGTGCTGTCAAATGATTAAAATCTTTAATCGCATAATCTCAACAGTTAACTCAAGGTTAATTGCAAATTAATTGCATATTTTATCTTTTTATTTCTGAAAGTGTAAAAGCATATTTTTAATCTGCAATTTTGGATAAATGACTAAAAACATGCTTGTACAAAAATATTTTTATTTTCAAGCATTTTTTAGAATTGGAATGAAAACATCCTGGTGCCATAAAATGTTAAACTCTGGCCAATAATGGCTAAATTGCTAATCATAATGTCCTGATATTTACATAATGTGTAAAAAATGTGTAAATAAATAAATATTTCATGCTGAAATATAATTTTTGCCTCTTAAACAAAGATAGACATAGTATTAAGCATTTACATATAATGCAATACTCATTTTAAATTTCAATAAAGTCACAAGTTTTATTATTTATTTTTTCACTCTCTCACACGCGTCTAATCCTGAACTTTTACAACAACAATAAGTTCCTTGTATATTATTTTTGCATGCTGTTTATATCCACATTCTTATGGAGGACCAAGGGTCCGTTCTTCGTACGTTGCTTAAAACATCCAAGATCAAATGAGACATCCAAGATGATTTCATCCGGCTAATCATGATCCTGCTAAGTGGGTTCTTGGAACACACCTGTTGTTTATGATTAGTATGGCTGGATTGAGTTATCTGAGACAACTGCGCGTTCATGCGTTTGTTTAAAAGGGGAAATGTATCGATAGTAGAAACATTGATCAGCAACGCTGCTATTGGCTGTTCAGCATGGCCAAAGAACGCCCACAGTTTTTTCTCCCAAACAGAACAAGAGCTTTTAATGGAAGGTTATGCCGAATTTGAGTCATTAATTAAAACACCTAAAAGTCTGTTAAAGCCAGGAGAGAGGGCTGGCAAAAAGCAGCAGACAAATTAATGTGTAAATACTGTCCATGGTAGATGTTTCTATCACTTTCTACAGTATGAATTTTTGCATTTTAATAATTTGATATTAACTTTGTTCTTTTATATCAGAGCCTCCACGGGACCCACTAGAACATGGGGACAAGTAAAAGTGAAATACAAGAATATTCTACAAAACGGTAGCCTTTAATTATTATACTTTATTTTAAAAAGGCACTTGTTACGTCAAGAGATCCAAATTTCAGTGTCATTCCTTAGACACAGGAAGTAAAGGGCACGTGCAAACTGGGAATTTTAACAAAAAAAAAATCTTTATCCATAAAAAATGAAAATTTTCCTTTTCCAAGTCATCCACAGTTTACACGGTAAAACTGTATTGCTCCGTGTCTAGATAATCCATCCATAGTTTTTTCTAATACAATATACGGCACGACAGGAAGCAAGCCTTTCAAAGTAAACTAAACTTCACAATAAAATGGCCCGAACAAATCTTTTTACTGAATATGATAAAAATAAAAAGCAAACTATCATACAAATAACTTAAATATTTTAGATTTATGGCTTCAACACCACTTTTTCCTCTTTAAAAGCCACTGTTAAATGATGTGTTTGTTTGTCTGTTTATAACAGCCACAAAGAAAAATCTCTCTACAATTACACCGTCGCGCTGCGCTAAAGGATCCTGTCTATTGCGCAATACGCGATTAATTCAAAAAACTCTGCAAATTATTCTTGCACCTTCCGCAACAGGTTGCAGTCGTAAAAATAGACATGGCTACGACAGACTTCACTATCTCCTCCGGTTATACAGTCGTGATCTAATCTTGTTGCGGAGGTTCAAAGTTAATAGACTGGCTTCTCTGATTTGTAATCACAAAGTGGGCGTCTGTCAGAACGCACTAAGTTCCCCCAAGACTTATAAAATGATGACAGCAGTCAGTCCTTTTATGGTAATTTAATCCAATGTGTGTGTGTGTGTGGTTCTGGAATTACCCAAACAATAACATTCATCAATATACTTAACAATAGCACACAAATAAAAACAATAGTAATATATGTCCTGTACTCAACTGACAACAAAGGAAATGGTCAGCAGCATAACATAACCCAGTTGACCATTTAGACCATCCAAAGCTACTAGCAGTTAGCACCGCTAGAAATATGAACTGCAGCACCGGATATAAACTCAACCAGCCGACCTAAATATCACATAAACAACATAACTTACGTTTCTCTGGACGCACACTGAACCACAAGAGGCAGAGCGACGAATACAATGTTGCAATCACAACCTGCTGCCTGCATTACTCGCTTCTCACCGTCGTCAGTCTCTTCTTCTCTTTCTTACTTGCAGTGGCACTCAGCCCGATTGGCGCTATTGCGCCCCTAGTGGCCGGATCTGGCCAAGTCCCCAGCTACACTATACAGCCTTCAAAACAGCCGCCCCCAAATTTGTTCTAACAAATTTGTCGTACCCAGTCTATCACTGTTCATTCTCCTCTGGTATAGCAGGTAGTCTGATAAGACGGCTCACAGGTCGGACATAGGTGCGGTCCCGAACTTCAACCTCCGCTGTGCGAATCAGACCATCGGCCCCAGGGAACACCTGCTTGATTCTCCCAACAGGCCATGATGCTCTGGGCAGTTGAGGGTCGACGATCATCACGATGGTGTCCAGCTGAAGAGGGGACGTGTCGGACTGCCACTTGGATCGGGTTTGCAGTGTGGGCAGGTAGTGGCGCAAGAACCGCACCCAGAAGCGATCCGAAAGCACCTGACAGGCTCTCCATTGCCGCCGGCTGAGCGGCTCTGAGTCGTGGTATACTGCCTGAGGTAGGGAGGGGTCTGGCCGCCCCATCAGCAATAGATTAGGTGTCACCGGGTCCAAGTCTGCTACGTCAGATGACACGTAACCAAGGGGTTTGGAATTGAGGATACCCTCGATTTCAATCAGGATGGTGGTGAGCACTTCTCCACTGACAACTTGCGAGCCCAGGGTAGCAATCAGAGCAGCCTTGATAGACCTGATTTCCCGCTCCCAGGAGCCACCGTGGTGAGGGGCACTAGGTGGGTTGAAGCGGAACTTGATCTGGTACTCTGCCAGCTGTGCTTGGAGAGAAGGATGGAGGGCTTTGAAAGCTTCTTGCAATTCCCTATCTCCACCTCTGAAATTGGTGCCTTGGTCCGAAAGCAGCTCTGTTGGTTTCCCCCGACGGGATATGAACCTCCTCAAGGCCATCAGGAAGGAGTCTGTGTTGATGGTGGACAGCACCTCAATATGGACAGCTCTTGTCGTGAGGCATTTAAAGAGTAAGCCCCAGCGTTTCTCATTCCGTCGGCCGACTTTAACCTGCATTGGACCAAAACAGTCAATCCCCGTAGAGTAGAAGGCTGGTTGATGTAGCCTCAGCCGTGCAGGGGGTAAGTCTGCCATTTTGGGGTTGACCGGTTGGGCTCTCCATCTCTGGCACTCAGGGCATGAGCGCTGTTCTCTTCTTATAGCCTCACGGCCACGAAGGATCCAGAACTTCCTCCTCAACTCTGCAAAGAGTCGCTCTGCCCCAGGGTGTTTCAAGTCATGGTCAAACTGTCGGATGAGCAGCTTAGTCACAGCATGTTTCGGGTCAAGGACTATAGGGTGGATAACGTCATCCTCCAGTTCCTGACAACGCCTCAGACGCCCTCCAACCCGTATCAACTGAACTGATGCGTCATATTCTGGAGCCAGCATGATTAGGCAACTGGAGGAAGGGATTGGTTTCCCAGCTTCCAGACACTGGACTTCTTCAGGGAAGCTGTCTCTTTGGGCGGACTGCAGGATGCTGAGTTCTGCTTCCTTGAACTCCTCTGCTGTGGGAGTCTCTTTAGCGTCAGCAGCCGCCCCGTGAAGGTACCCCGCAGTGGCTTTCACCAGTTCACCAAATGTGCTAAACTGCTGAGTATCAGGTATGGAATGATGGGTGCCGGTTACTGTGCTAACCAGGCAGATTGTTGGCTTTCGCAGCTCTTCAGTGATGTCCTCACTTGTTGTGACTGGGTGCACTGGCCACTGGTCAGGTGGCTGCCGCAGGAACGGGGGTCCATAAGCCCAACGATTCTCACCTGATAGGTCTTTCAGTGACTTTCCCCGGGTGAGGTCATCTGCTGGGTTTTGTGACGTCTCCACGTAGCGCCAAGCATGGCTATCAGTCAGCTCTTGAATTTCTGCAATACGGGTTCCTGCAAACACCTTAAAGCGGCAAGAGTCCGACTGGATCCAGGAAAGAACAGTTGTGGAGTCTGTCCACATGACCACTCTGGATATCTCTAAAGTAAGCTCTTGAGTTAGCACGTTTGCAAGCTGTGCACCCGTAAGTGCAGCACATAACTCCAGTCGTGGCATTGAGAGCTGACGCTTGGGGGCCACTCGGGACCGAGCTGTCAGGAAAGCCACCTCCACATACTCCTCTGCATTTTCTGTGCGTAGATATCCCACACTGCCATACGCCCGTTGAGACGCATCACAGAATATGTGGACCTCTCGCTTGTAGGCTGAATGATCCATGGCTGGACTAACATAGCAGCGAGGCATACTGATGCAGTCCAGGTACTGTAACTCGTTCTCCCATTCTTGCCACGCCGTGAGCAACTCGTCAGGCAGCAGAGGGTCATCCCATTCCCGCTTCTTCTCCCACAGCTGCTGAACAAGCACCTTGGCCCTCGTAGTATAGGGCGTGAGGAACCCTATGGGATCATATTGGCTGGCCAATACTTTATAGATGTTCCGCATGGTGACAGGGGAGCTATCCAGCAGCCGTGATTTATACCGCAGCGAATCTGAGTGGCATAACCAACGCAGCCCCAGGGCAGGTTCTTGCGGGTCCATGTCGGTGTGGTTTAACAACTGTTCGCTGCTCTCTGACCTGATCTCCTTCGGTAGGTGACCGATGACATCTGGCCTACTGCTGGCCCACTGTCGCAGCTCGAAGCCTCCCTCCAGTAACAGCCCTCTCAACTGATCTGTAACATCTCTGGCCATATCTGGGGTAGGGAAGCTCTGTAGCCAGTTGTCTACATAGAAGTGGTTCTCGATGGACCCACGCACTGCATCCCCTGGTTGAGTGTGATCACGTACATGCCTCTGTAGGGCGTATATGGCACAGCATGGGGAACAAGTAGTCCCAAATGGAAGGACTTGCCACTCGTACACTCTAGGTGGGGAGTCTCTCTGTAGATCACGCCAGAGGAAACGCAGCAGAGGGCGGTCCTCTGGCAGCAATCTCACCTGGTGGAACATTCCCTTTATGTCACTGCTGACAGCAATGGAATGTTCCCTGAACCGCAGTAGGACACCCAGAAGGGATGCACCCAGGTTTGGACCAGACAGCAGAAGCTCGTTGAGGTTCTTATCCCTATAAGTATAAGAACAGTTGAACACGATCCGATTCTTCCCATTGTGGGTCACCAGGTGATGGGGAATAAACCACGACTCATTGGAGGTCTTCTCCGGCTCCTGGCTAACTTCTGAGACATAGCCTGCTTTCTTCAGCTTCGCAATCTCTGCCTGATATGCCTCTGCCTTCTCTGGGTCTCTGCTAAGGCGCTTCTCTGTACTACGTAAGCTGGCGAGTACCGCTTCAGGCTGCGCTGTGAGTGTAGGCATGTTACTCACCCGCAATAGTGGTGTGGCATATCTGAGGACCCCATCCACCTCCACTCTTCTAGTCTTTGCCTCTAAAAGGTTCATGGCCTCCTGGTCTCTCCGTGACCTAGTCACTAGCTTCTCATTTCTGTATGGCAAGATGTCCAGTTGCCAGAGCTTCTCTACTTGGTTAAAGAGTTCAGCTGCCGGGGAGATGGTGGACATGAACAGACACTGTGTTGGGCGATTGCCCTGTTGGAGGGATTTGACTGGCCCTTGCAGCGACCAACCAAGCCTGGTCTTTACCGCAGCTGGGCCCCCAGGTGGGCCGAGACGGACAGGTTCGATCGGGGTCACCAAGTGTGGACAGTCAGATCCTATCAACAGAAGTGGTTGAACCGCTGTGAATGGCTGCAGGGGGAGCATCCTGAGGTGCTTATATCTGCGTTGGAGTCTCTTCACCGGGTAAGAGTGTTCCGCAAGGCCTAGTCCGTCTGCAGTAAAGGCGCTCTCAATGGTAAATGTCTTTGTTGGTTGACCAGTTGGAGATATTTTGAACGTCACCGATGAGCCATTTAAGGTTTTTACATCCTTCCGAACTGTTCTCAAGGTGAGGTTCTCTGGAGTTCCCTGCAGCTGCAACTTCTGGACGGCTTCCTGGAGGAGGATTGTCCTCTCTGAGCCATCATCCAATATGGCATATGTTTCCAAAGTGTGGTCACCATTGCGCAGTAGCACTTTACTGATCTTTAGAAGGACCTGATTGCAGCCGGCACGACGATCCAGGTACAGAACATCTGTGGTTGACTTCACCTCTGCACCAGTGCCGTTCACTGGTGTGGTCTCATTCCTGCCGGACCGAAGATTAACCTCATGCAAGGCCTCAAGGTGCTTCCCCTTGCACGTCTTGCATAGGACTCTCAACCTGCACTGGGCGGCCTGATGGTGTCGGCCACAACGCCAGCAACGATTGTTGGACTTCACCCAGGTCGTCTTCTGTTCCTTGGTTAATTGCTTAAAGTTCAAGCACTGGTCCAGAAAGTGTTGCGCGTTACTGCAGTAGGGGCAGTAAGCTTTGGGTTTCTCCGGAGCCCCTTGGTAGTCCAAGACTTCAGCTTGACCCGCTTGGGGTGGTGTGTCATGAGCAGTGCCATGCAACACGTTCGAGGTCTTCCTAGTGGCTTTATGGTCTTTATCATGCTCCTTCCTTGCCCAGCTTCTCCCTCTTGGCGTGTCCTCTATCTTGCCGAACCGGTCTCCATCCTCCTGAATTTCCAGCTAGTATTCAAGCCACTCTGCGAAGTCCATTAAAGATGGGATTCCTGCCTTCCAGGAGTGAAGATGGCGACGGAAGGTGGCTCGAAGATCCTGGGGGAGCTTCCTCGTTAATCTGGCCACATGAGACCCACACCTTAACTCTATGCGTCCATCTTCACCAAGTTGCTCCAACATCCCGACTAGAGCTCGGACTCTCAGAGCAAACCTCCTGAATGCTACAGTGTCGCCTGCACGGATAGCGGGCTCTTCCATTAGCTCTGCGATCCGCTGAAGAGACAGCTGGTGGGGCTGACCATAATGTTTGGTCAGGGAAGCCATAGTGTCAGAGTAGGGGAATAAGGAGTTACTATAGGAATCAGCTATCAGGAGAGCTTCTTCAAACTTGAGGTGGTCACAGAGCACTTGGTACTTGAACATCTCTGTCGCGTCAGCAGGAAGAATATTATCGAGGGCAAGCTTTAGTCTGGAAAATTCTCTGGGGTCACCCCGTGTGAACTTGGGGATAGACGGCGTCGGGCCCCTGTATGTCTTCTCGTTGCTGTTCGGCAGTGGCACTTCAGAGGTTAGCCGTTGTGGGGGTCTTGGGGGTGCAACCGATGGCGACACCATATCATATTGTGGTTCTGACAGCATGGATGGGGCTGGTGACAGTCGTGCTTCCAACTGCTGCAGACGTTCTCTAAGGTTCTCCACAACATCAGCAGGTTGCCCTACGGGTGTAGGCTGATCTGTTGGACGCCCATAATTATCATCATAGTGGTCTACTGGTGGGGGAGGCGGCGGCCAATCATGATCGGCTATATTTCTGTCTGGTACTGCAGGCAGATGGTGCAGCTCCCTTATTGGCGGCGGTGGTGCGGCCTGCAAGAGCGGTGGTGGCATCCGTGGTCCGACCCTGTCTCCTAGTGGTGGATGTCGTGTTTCAGGTGGTGAATGTAGCATGGGGTGTTGTGACTGTGAGGACCTGGTGCTCTCTCGTCTGGCAGGGGAGTGACTCTGTTGTTGGTGGTACAGCTGTGTGGTCTGTGAACGGGGAGGTGTTGCACCACTCCCATCCATCTGTCTTCTCAGGTCCATTACCATTAGCTGCAACCTTCTGTTCTCCTCTTGTATTTGCTGCAACACATCCATTATTGCAGGTGGGCCCTGGTCTGGCCGTGGGGTACTCACATACGCAGGTGCTGCAGCTCCAATATGACCGGGAGATGTCTCTCTGAACTCAGCAGAATAACGAGTGGGCTGTAGCGAGCGCTGTGTGAGGGGTGTCATCTCGGCAATTCCCTCTCTTCCTCCGCTCCAGACAATCTCTTCTAACGCAGCGAAGGTACGGGGTGGGTAGCTCGCAGCCTGTGGGAGGGTGTACCCTTCATAATCCTCCATCCATCTGGGTTGGGTTGTTCGCCGGCGTGGACGTACATCTTCACTTGGGGGAACCTGATCCATTTTCACTTCAGAATTACCTTATCCGGCTCGAAGGACCATTTGTTGCGGAGGTTCAAAGTTAATAGACTGGCTTCTCTGATTTGTAATCACAAAGTGGGCGTCTGTCAGAACGCACTAAGTTCCCCCAAGACTTATAAAATGATGACAGCAGTCAGTCCTTTTATGGTAATTTAATCCAATGTGTGTGTGTGTGTGGTTCTGGAATTACCCAAACAATAACATTCATCAATATACTTAACAATAGCACACAAATAAAAACAATAGTAATATATGTCCTGTACTCAACTGACAACAAAGGAAATGGTCAGCAGCATAACATAACCCAGTTGACCATTTAGACCATCCAAAGCTACTAGCAGTTAGCACCGCTAGAAATATGAACTGCAGCACCGGATATAAACTCAACCAGCCGACCTAAATATCACATAAACAACATAACTTACGTTTCTCTGGACGCACACTGAACCACAAGAGGCAGAGCGACGAATACAATGTTGCAATCACAACCTGCTGCCTGCATTACTCGCTTCTCACCGTCGTCAGTCTCTTCTTCTCTTTCTTACTTGCAGTGGCACTCAGCCCGATTGGCGCTATTGCGCCCCTAGTGGCCGGATCTGGCCAAGTCCCCAGCTACACTATACAGCCTTCAAAACAAATCTTGTTTACATGAAATAAGCCTGCTCTCGAGCAGGCTTAAGCTGGCGCACATGTTGCTATGACAACAAGTGCAGGATGTCTTTCGAAGAACCAAACGATCCAAGATCATGCCAAATCGTCAACAATGAAATCCTGCTAACTGAGTTAGCGACGTACGAAGAACGGACCCCAAAAGTCTTCCATATCTAAAAATAAATACATAAATAAATAAATGCTCAATAAATAAATAAGCATACAATTAATTGCCACCAAATTAATAAATGTAGGTAGAAATTAAATTATACAGTGAGACATAAATGTATATATCTCTTTTAATTAGCTTATTTATTTATTCGCCTTTGTAATAATTACCTTATTTATTTATTGCGCGTTATAATCTTCAACTTTATTTATTAATTACTTATATTTTTTAAGTATTTATTTATGTGCATGTTATAATATTTTTGTCTGTTTTATTCTTTCTTTGTATTTTTTTACCCTATATATTTCTGTGATGCTATTTATTTCTGCCTGTCCTTTTTACATTTCTGCCTCTTTATGCAAATGAGGAGGGGCTGTGTCTTAAGGGCTCAACTTCTTCCCATTGGAAGAATTGTGTTTATGTGTTGAAATGGTGGTTAGGTTTGTCAGAGGATTTAGAATTTAGGTTGAAAAATTGAATTAGTTCCAAACAAATATTTTACAACATTTCCACTGTGGCTCAACCATTAGCACAATATAAACTGAACATTACCAGGCCACAAGCCATAATACAATATTTTCAAAATTTCCAACTCAACTTATACCTTTTAATAAACAATATATTCATAACTAGGGGTGTGCAAAATAATCGTCATGACGATGCATCGCGATTCTAATATTCGCGATCCAATTAATCGATTCTTGACGCCAAGTATCGTTTATTAATTTAAAAAAACTAATAAATAAAATGGATGAATGGTTGGGGAAAAAACAAATGGAATACAACTTCCAGTCCAGTAGATGTCGTTGCGGATGTGCTGACGCCCGCTGCCTTGTGTCACAAGCATTTCCGGCCACGGGATACTGCGACGAGTCGTTCATAAACAAAACATGGAGGAGACTGAGAACATTCGCCCGGCTCCATCACATTTTAGTCAGATGTTTGGACATATTTTGGCTTTTTCAAAACCAAATTGACATGACGCACGCAATTTGCAAACATTGTTACATCATAATCAAATACTGTGGGAACACAACAAACTTAAAGGCAAATGCTGAGGCGCCATCCAGAAAAACAAGAGCCGCGAGCGCCGCAAGCACTGATTAAACAAACAACACTCGATTGCAAGCTAGCCCCAACTTCTACACGCGCAAACATTTGAATGTTTTAATTTCATTGGTTTAAAGGACCACTGAGGCCATGTAAACAGCACTGATTATCCTTATTTTGTTATTTTAAGTTTTATAAATCCTAAGCACTTTCTGTCCGTGTGTCCACTCCAGTAATAGTAATATTTGTGTCCAGTTACAGTAATATTTATTTTCATGGTAATACCTCCAAAAGTCGTTTCAATAAATACAAATATGTATGAATTCAGTTGCTTTCAGTTATGTATCAATTGAAGACACTATCCAGATCATACACAGCCTGTCAGCCACTGGTAATGGTGTTCAGTGAAAATATCACAATGCATTGCGATGCATCGCAATAAGTCAAGTATGGTGATGCATCGTGATAGAATCGCATCGTGGCATGTGAATCGTGATTCTAATCGAATCGTGACTTCTTTGGCAATACCCACCCCTATTCATAACTGTAACTTAATTTCCTCCTTACCAGTTGTGTATCTGGTGATTTGACCATGAGCTGAAACCTGCTTGGCTGAGAGCCTGTCTCTTCCTTTGTCTTCCAAACTGCCACACAGGTGTGCACAGGTGTTGAAACCACAGGAAGGCCAAAGGAACCGAGGGTCAACACTGACTCAATTAAAGTTTTAAGGTATTGAAAATTTTAAAATATGGTTAACAAAGAGCCAATGGAAAAGAAATTGAATGGTAAAATGTCCTTAAATTCTGATGTAGTGTACACTGCATAAACTCAAATTCTAAATTCTAAAAATATATAAATCATTGTTATATTGTTGCATTTTACTTTGTTTAACCTTGTAAAATCACACTGAGTTTAATATATTTGTTGCTATGTGAACATAACCAGTTCATTGAATAGTAAATTAGTAAATTGATAAAAAACTGCTGGCATGGAGGTGGTGAAAAGCCCTGCAATAAGGAACCAGAGCAGGAACCTTCAGGTACCTTGTCAGAGCATAAAACACCTGCAGCTTCTAAGGTTATGTTGGTGGTGGCGTGGCCTGGGATGGTGTGAAATTCCCAGCCTGAATTATTGTCTCAGTCCACTCCTGGTCACAGTCAGGCTTTCTTTAAGGGCAGCAGCTGCCCCCCCGTGTCACCCCAGTATATGCGCCTGGCACGCAGGGATCCAGCAGCTGATTTCCACCACCACTACGTCCCTGTTCTGCTCCTGCTCTTCCAGACTGTTCATAACAGTTCATAACCTTCATAATCACCTCTCACATCAGCAGGTATGTCAGCAGCCACCTCCACCCTGTCCACACCTGATTTATACTCTATTACCCATCGTGCCTGTAAGTATGTAATTACACATGCAGAAGGCTGAGTTTGAAGTTGAGCAGATTAATGTTTGTGGTTGAAGCAGACCCAGTGAGGCATGGACTACATCCTGCTTCACCTTTAACCCACTAGTAATAGTTTTAAAGGGCAAAATCTATAGGAATAGAGCTCCTTTAACCCCAGATTGTATCAGGTTTAATGAAAGTCCATATTTCTATGTATTATGACATGGGCAATTTCCTCAGCTTTAAATCGAGCCTTATTTAAGAAAAACTGATTAGAAGGATAATTTTGTGACTCATGGTTTTGTTGACAAGACTCAACACATAGCAATGTTGCCTATGTGAACATGCCATTGTCTAGGTGAATATAGGATTTCCCATCTAAATTTTGTCATTGCTATGACAAAGTGTGATAGTAAAGTGATCTGTGCGCAGGTTTTGTGAGGAGCCTGTATGTTCAGCGTTTTGTCTTTGCTTTAGTGCTGTGTGTTATGCCTCTATGTTTTTATCATGAGTTCAGTATCATGGTCTTGGACATTCAGGACTAATTAGTTTCACTTTCCTCAGCCTTCTGCCATCTGTCACCATCCTATCAGCTCAGTCCAGTCGTCTGTCACCGTTATCAGCTCAGACCAGTTCCTCCTGCTGCCACTAAGCAGTCCCAGCTCTGTAAACATGTTCCCCAGCCTTCATATACCTGCCTCATTCACCCACTCACTGCCAGATGGTCTGCTCTGATTTTATGTGCTCTGTTGTAACGCTCCTGGTTCTGTTTGCTGAACCTGCTGGATGTAGAAACTCTGCCTGTGTTCAGCCCTCACTGAAGGTTTCCAGTGTCTGCCTGCTGCTAGTCTGCTCTGTTTCCTGTGAGGTCCTGCTGCTTGCTCTGGTGAACCTTCAGCCTGCATTATCTGCTCCAGTCAACTCCTGCCTTCACCACCGGCTCTGGTTCATCACCGCCTGCACCTCCTGGTCTGTCTGCATCCTTTAGGGTCTCCTTTCCACTCCTGCCTGCCTCGTCTGCCAGTATTCTACGTCTCAATAAACCCTTTAAAACAAACTGTGTTGGGTGGATTTCAGGTTCACACCTACAAACCTGACATCAGAAGGTTGTTGGTTTGTAACCAGAAGCTGTCAGCTTGGCTGAATTGATAAGCTAACCTTCATTGAAGCTACTGTTTTTATCTGGGCTGCTCAACTTTTATTTATTTATTTTTCTGTCCAAGACACCAAATGAGTAACTGAAGCTGTTAATAAACATGTAGTTTTATCACAAACTACTGCACACTGTTTAAAATGTTGCCAGTCTTTGTCGTTTCTCATTCTTCTTTTGTGCTAACTTCGGCTTCAGTAAAATATTATGATTAAAAATATCAGTCGGTAGTTTAACATTCTACTCTGATGGTAAAAAAAAAAAAAAAATCTAGCATACTCCCATCTTTAAAAATAAAGCCACTTTGCTCTGAATTGTCATGGCATTATATTTGAAGGTAACTGGTTGACACATTGTTTAGATCATTAGTATTCTCTGTTTGTGTTGGCTGTTGGAGTTAAACCAAAGTTCCTTTTAACACCTCTGTCTTCAGGTTTGAGGGACAATTGAATTTGGGCTGAAAGATCTCTCTCGTTCTCTCTGTCTCTCTCTTCTCTCTCTCTCAAATTTTGCGGCGTGCATCAGACGCAGATTTAGAAGCTGGTACAAGGAATAAACAAAGTGAGAACACACATAGGTAGATTATCAGAGTTTAGTCATCGTTTCAGATCGTGGAGGTGTGACCGATTTATGCGTCTTTTTCTTTCCCTGGCTCTACGCAATTAAAATAAAATTATGTTCTAATTTTATTTCCAAAACCTTTGTTATGATCCATCCATTCATCCATCCTTTCATCTTCTCCTTATCCGGGGTCGGGTCACGGGGGTAGCAGCTTCAGTAGGGAGGCCCAGACGTCCCTCTCCTCAGCTCCTCAGGAGGAATCCCAAGGCGTTCCCAGGCCTTAGTCCCTCCAGCGTGTCCTGGGTCTTCCCCTTTAAGACGGTTTGTGTTATTGTAAGTGCAATATGCTGGTGAAGATTCTCAGCACTCTGCATTTATCAAACCAACCATCGTTCTTAAAGGGACAGAAACACATTTTAAGACGATCCACAAAGTTTAAGGAGCTGCAGAACCTCTAAAGAGACGGTTCAGGTTTCAAGTGGACCTTTGTAACTTTAGCAGAACAGCAGCAGAACCTTTAGATCACATGTTTTTCTCAGAGTCCAGAGTTTCTGGTTGGAGGTTAAAAGGTGGTTTTAACTCAACATGAAGGACGTTCCTGTCTTTAAGCTCCCAGATATTTAGATTTTAGACGGATCATCTGGAGCCGTGAAGCTCTGATTGGGTCGACAGAGTTCTGCTCATCTAAACATCACATCTGAACATCAGCTGTTCATCATGTTGTTTGGTTCCAGTTCATCAATAATCTAATAATCCTGTAGATTAGTCTTCAGACAGCAGAGATGAAACTTTGTGCTGAAATCAGAAGTGAACATGTTCTCCAGACATCAGAGAGCAGAAACAAAGAGGAAAGTTCCTCAAGACAAAGTTCTGGTAGGAAACAAAGCAAACTTACAGTTTGTTCAGACGGTCCAAAGTGCTGAAGAACAAGATGTGAACCACTGAGACACAGGTGAGCTGCTACCTGGAAGGAGGCGGAGCTTCAGCTGTGATGGAGGCAGGACAGGTAGGTTAGTGGGAGGAGTTCAGATCTGACTGCCTTCTGGTTCTCAGACTCATCTCTGCTGTTCTGCTGAAGAACCTGGTGCTACCTAGAAAGCAGGTGATGTAAAAACTCAGTTTAACTGTCTGCTAACAGTGAATTCAGAGAAACTCTGGTTCTTTTCTCCAGAAAGAGGGACCAGTCTGACTCTGAGGAACAGACTGAGAAGACAAGCTGCTCCCTGCAGGATCTCCATGAGAAACTCTGACGTTCTTCTGCTCAGCCTAGAACATCAGTCTGAATGTGTTCCTCACTATTAAACCAGATTCTTTGCTTCACTGTTGGACATTTTTCTGACCCACATGTGATGAGCTGTTATCCCCACATGTAGTCACTGTACTGGAATAATGTTAACCTGAATTATTTTAATCTGTGTTATGATTCATAAACACATAATCATGAATAAGTTCCATGTTTCTGCCTTGTTCTTGTTCTCAGATGTACTGAAGGTTCCTCATCAGTGATGCAGAAAACTTCATGTCTACAGAGTGTTGATCAGTCAGAGAAATGATTGAAGTGAAACAGATCTTACCATCATGATGTGAGTTTGTGGAGTTAAAACCAGCGAGGCAGTTCTATTTCTCTGATCTCAGCAATAAAAACACTAATAATAGCAGAACTTTGTTTGCTATTGTTGACAGGCTGACCAACAGCTCACCAATCATCCCTCCTGATGGAGACCAGCACCATCTATCTCCACCTCTGAGAACCTGCTGATGTCTCCTGAGCCTCCACAATCATTACAGCATCTAAATGACTTTAACAAACTGAATTATGTCTTCTTGACAGAAACACATCAGAAGAGAAAATCCACAACTTGCTGCCTGGATTTGTTCCCTCTGAGTTTCTAAAAGCAGTTTTTAGCTGTGATGCCCCTGAAATATTACAGATAGTAAATACTTCCCTCCAGTTAGTTTGTTTTCTAAAGGCTGAAAACTGCAGAGATCAAACCTCTGTTAGAGAAACCAACTCTAGATCCATGGATAATAAGTCCCTACAGGATCAGAACTAATCCACTGGTTCTGGAAAAGATCATTGAAAATGGTTGCTGATGAACAAATGTATGACTTTCTGATGAAATGAATCTCTTCAGTGATTTCTAGTCAGGCTTCAGACCACAGCACAGAGACTGCACTGCTAAACGTTTACAATGATGCTCATCTTGACTGGAATGGCTCCAGAACTCCTCTGTTGGTTCTACTGGATCTCAGTTCTGCTGAACACAGTTCATCACAACATGTTGATGATCCAACTAGAACACTGGCTGGATTATCTGGTTCTGGGCTAAACTGGTTCACACCATATTTGGCAGACATGGATAACTTTGTGTCATTTGGTAAATAAATATAAATCTGGACCAACAAAAATTAAACGTGGGGTTCCTCAAGGATCCATTTTCAGCCACTATTATTTCTCCTCCATCTGATGCCAACAGGTCAGATTCTAGAGTTCTCCAGCATCTCCTAACATCCATGCTGACTACATGTGACTTGTAATCTCCATGTTGCTGCTGAGCCTGGCTCACTGCACTCACTGAGTCAGTGTGTCCATAATATCAATGAGCGCATCAGTCACAATATGCTACAGCTTCATGCAGACAGAAAACATCATTTTTAGTCCAGAACTGTGAGGATCTAGATCAGTGGTCAGCTAGACTCTATGAAACATGAAGCTTTGACCACATTTCTGTTATTTTAGTCTCTCTGCACTGGCTGCCTGAACATTTTAGGATTCATTTTAAAATGCTTTGATCTGCTTCTAAAGCTCTAAATGGCCTTGCCACACATTAGCTGTCTGAACTAGTACATCCTGCACATCCTCTGTTCCCTCAGGTCACTGATCAGCTGATCCTGAGTCAGCCAAAGATGAAGCTTAAGCTCAGGGTGACTGAGCTTTAGCTGCAGCAGATCTAGAATTATGAACCAACCTTCCCTTGAACATCAGACAGTTCTCCTCCCTGTGTTTCACGTTCATTTATAAAACCATCTATTCTCATTGACCTCTGACACCATCAGAGACTTTAAACTGTTCTGATTATAATTAATAATATTTAGATTCTCTTTTCTTTTAATTCATTTATTTTTACTGATATTGTGATTGTTGTATTATTTTAGCATAGGGCTGTTTATTTGTTTTAGGTCTTATTGGTTTTAATTTGCTTACTTTGTTTATAAAACACTTTGAAACAATCAGAGCTGCTCTTGCCAAAAGAAAAAAGTTTAAACAATAGAATCAACATTGTTTTAACTGTAAAAACAAGAAGTCTCATGTTGTGTTTTAGGCCAAAGAGTAAAAATGTGTTCAAGTTTTAAAGTTTAATGTCTTGTTATGTTATCATATGGCTGCTGTTTATTCATATAGAGTAATTTGGTTCTGTGGTGCTGAAAGTGCTCTATAAATAAAGCTGGGATGGTACTGGGTCTAAAAACTGGAGAACAGAACATAAAGCTGGCTGTAGTTTTAGTCTTGGATCTAAATGTTCCACATTACTTCTGACATGATGGAGCGAGTCTGTTGAAGCTAGATGCCTTTCTCAGGGTAGGGCTGCATGTGAACGCTGCTACTTTCTGCTACATCACGTTGGCTCCATGCACGGCTCTGCTCAAAGCAGCAAAACAGGAACTATTTCTCTGCAAGTTCATGTTTCTAGTTCTGTTCAGTGTAGTTCTAGAGCTCAGAAACACTTTCTACCTTCACCTGCAGAGGAAACACAAATCATTCATCTGCACATCAGCTCTGATCCTCTGATGACGTCACAGCTCACCTGGTTTGTAGTTTTTCTTTCAGACTAAAACAGTCAGCAGAGCGTCTGCAGTGATATCAGAGGCAGGTTGATAAAGTCTTGATGAGAAAGGAGAGAAGTTGTGCTGAAAATGTTTCCTGATGGCGTCCTGAGGAGAAATGAGCCCAGAGAACAGAGCTGCTGGTTGCTTCCTGCTGCAGGAACTGCTCAGACTGGTCTGGCTGAGTGGGAGTCAGAGGAAAGTTCACCTGCTGACGTCTGAAGACATGAAGCCTTCTCATGACTCCCAGTGTGAACACAAACACTCTGCTGCTGTTTAAATGGCTTCATTGTTGTTCTGCTGATCCAGGTTCTGTTCAGCTCTGATGGAACCACAACCTGCTTTAACTGGGAACCAACTGGACTCTTCATTGCTGGAGATTTGTCTCCCTCTGCTGGTGAAAAGATAAACTGCATGATGTCTGATTATTAAACCCATTTGCTGCGTTTTTAAATGATCCAAACATGTCAGTGATGGTAAAAAGTGAGCAGAACCACAGTCAGTTCTAAGCTTTCATTTATCAGGACATGAATAAAAGATCATCTGTTCCTCAGCAGCTCTTAAAATGAGGGAAATACAACAGCAGCACAGATTCCATTGGGTCATTATTTAGTGAACAGAACCAGAAGCAGAACCCTGAAGCAGTGAGTGAAAAACTAAGTCCATCCTTTCTGCTTCCACAGCAGGTCAGAGGCTCAGTAGCTGCAAGGAGCTGCTGATCACATGACAATCTGCACTTTAACCATTTTTAGCCCTTTAACACTAAACAACAATTAGTTGATGCTTTGGTGGAATTATGGCATCAAAACAGAAACAGAAAAACAAGATAAAAACCAAGAATCCACTAAAAATACAAACTAACACCAAATAATGATAAAAATCCATCAAAGTAACAAAGTAAACTGTAGTCCTTAATATCAGCACACTGCTGCTGCTAAAATGAGCCGTTGTTCTAATGCAGATTATTACTAGAGCTCCTAGAGAATTATTTCTCCTTATTTTAGTGCTGCTGAGCAGAGTGTCGACAGTCTCTGGTTAAAATCAGCATCAGCTGAGGATGTTCTGAAGATCCAGGTTGAAACCCTGATTTCATTTCAAACCATCAAAGTGAATTTAAAGTCAGAGTCAGAGAAAAGAGCAGAGAGGAGGCAGCTTGGTCCAAACTCCTTCTTTCCACCTGCAGCTGTTTTCCAGCTGTTCTCCACAGGTGGAGGCTGGATGTTTGGGAGGAGAGAAGCGGCACATTAAAGCTCCAGATGTTCACAGCTGGATTCTTCCCACAGCAGCTGGAACAATTGCACAGATGAAATGATTGAGTCCTGAAAAATGGGATGTTTGGATGTGATCAGGTCTGCAGATGCCACTGACTGGGATTTGTGAAGAAAATGTCTCTCAGAGCTGTGAAGAGCTGTGCTTCTTTAGAGGGAAAGCTCTGAAATCTTCACTCCTCCCATCCAGTGGTGTTCAGGTGGGCTCAATGGAGCGCACCCAGCAGGACTTGATCTGAATCAACTCCATTTGATTTCTAAGCACAAAGAAAAAGCCTCTAACAGTTCTGTGTGTATTGATGGAAAATGGCTTTTAGTAAAAAGCTCCAAGTGTGGATCAGATTTCTGAGCTTCAGCAGCAACCAGAACTGTTGCTTAAAGCTGAAGTTAGAAGTCAGAGAAAAGCTGCAAAAGAAAATCAAAGCAGCGACTCAGACGTTCTTTCCTTCCATGAAGCTCATTGATTGTTGGCAACACATCACACACAGCACAGTAGAAACATGAAGCTTCTGCTTTTAAAAGCAACTCATGGCTTTCATCTTTTCAGCTTTTAGTGCAACACAAACATCTGGACTAAAACTGATCTGAGAGCAGCTTCTGGTTCCTGAACAACGGCTCTGGAACGTTGATTTCTGCACTTTTCCAGCATCTGGAACATTCCAGCTCCACAGTTCACATGTTAGCTTGCTGTCAATGTTGCTAGTAAACCTTTAGTACGTGTTCAGTGGACAATTTGGATTCAGCTTGACAGGAGAACACCTCCAGATGTTACTCAACACATTTCATTAAGATATGATGTGGAATTTCACATTTAAAGCTCATCAACATGTGACTTTACAATTCTATTGATCAAAACTGCTGAGGTTTACATTGCCACACTATGTACATACTAATTACACAGAAAATAAAACAAGGTCCAGAAAAAGCTGAACTAGAAACAGGTAAGTATAAAATGTTGAAATGATGAAGAACATTTCCATAGTTTGCTGCCACAGAACTTTGGTTCCAACAACACAATAGACGGTTCCAGCTGGATTCCCTCAGAGCTTTCAGGACATCTTCTTGTCAGCCTAGGCACGGCTCATGGAACCATCTGCCACACGTGTCCCTGGATCTGCACAACAACTTACAGAATATACACATTAGGGGACAAGGAGGTGGCTTTTGCTGGCTTCATACTATCTTTTCATCGTCACATTTGGTTATTGAACAACTACAGAACGGGTCAAGCTATGTTCCAGAAAATGAGTTTTTATCAAATCAATAAATGATTAAAATCTGGGAGTCAGCCCCAGGTAAGATGGCCGCCACATCAGCTCAGCTACTGGGAAGCTTAATGAAATGAACTCAAAGAATTTCACATGTATTGTTTTCTAGATTTCTGTGGAGGTAAATGTTCTTCATCCAAACACTGACTTCTACAGCCAATCACTTTACTACCTTTGGAACACAGAGAAATGACTTTTAAAAGTCACAGCTGCTTCTTTGATGAAGTTATCTCAGTAATATGTTCATAGGAAACTCTCCTGAAGTAATCCCTGGGGATTTTCCCTCACCACATCATCATTATCATCATTATCTTTTTTACAGTGTATTCTAAATACTGATATATCTATAACAATGGCACATAAAACATGTGAACACAAATCGCTTCATTTCACATATTCCACTAAAACAGTACATCCAATAACATCCAATTAAAGGTAATATTATTATTTTTTCATTTTAAAACCCTTGATGATCTGCTTTCCCTCAATGACTGTTAGACCTGTATTTTTACTTTATGCTCTAAAACTAAGTCAGTTCACAGATTCACAACGTTCTGAATAAGCATTGTTACTGAGGTACAGGTATACAAATGACTAAATAATTACAAATGCTAATGCGAGTGAGCAATCAGGCCTTCATCTGACTTAGTAGCTGACTAAGCTGGCATTTAGTTACCTGCAGACAATCTGAAAGCCGTCTACTGTTTTCATGTTGCAGATCCTGCTGAGGATTAGCTGAATATAGCATGATCACACGTCCATTATGACACCATGAAATGCTCCACATGCTGAGGATTCAGTTACTAAACGGCAGAAAATCAGCACCAAACAATACATTTACTCAGCCAGTTTGTAACTGGAGGCTCTGGCTGCTTTTACCATAGAACACAAGGAGCAGTTGTTCCATGAATCAAAGTCTACAATGGCAGAAAATAGGTAACATCACCTTTATGGTTCCATGTGTTCCATCCACTAAGATCAGCTCCATGTTCAGAGGTCACACTACCACATCTTCATAGAAAACAAGCTTCCATCCTTTTCTTTTGCTGCTATGTGTTAAACTACAGGATCATTGTTATCTGTCAACATCCAGATCATATTTATAATGAAGCAATGCAGTTTGCAGACAATCCCAATGAAGTGTGACAGAGTTTGTGAAAACCAAATGATCTGCTGAAGCTAGATGTGGCCAGCAAGGCAACAGGGATGCAGCTACGCTGTTTTTCTCTGCCCACATCATCCAACCTATTGCTGGGACATTTACAGTAAAGCTTAACACTTCAGGGCCAACCTAAAAACCTGCCTTTGTTACACATGCAGAGAATCTTTATTACTACATATAGACCAACATTTTAAGCTCTGCTCATTTTGAAGAAGATTCTTGACATTCTTTGGAAGAGTTAAATGTGACAGTGATGTGTGTTTGAAATGTGAAATAAATGCAGTTTATGTAAATAGTAAATGGTTTCATATTTATGAAGGTGTGCTGTGAATCCTTGAATAAATAGCTTTTTACCTCTTGGTGCACCTTTTAAATTCTTTTTTGTCTGGGCCATCTTTTCAACTACCTTAGTGATTTCAACCAGATGTTGACAGTGAACACCTCATGCGTATACGGAGCTCTAGAATGATTCCAGTTGCTTTATGTCGTTGCCGTTGCTCTCTCTAGCTGCCCTTTTGTCTTCTAATGCTCCAGTTTAGTTCAACTCTGGCTAGATTTCACCGTGTTAACTCCAAACTTGTTGCAGTCCGCCCTCATCATTCTTCCTTCAGCCAAGATGCGGCTGACACTCATGTTTGTGTGGAAGCAGAATAATAATCAAATAATAATAAGAAGCTGCTGCATATGTCTCTATGCTTGCATCCAAAGCCTTGAGTGAAGGCGTATCATGAAGGGGAGAAGTTGCCAGGTTCCATATTTCATAAACTGTTTCTGTTGGGACTCAACTGGATGGCGTAATGCCCAAAGCTTCTGACCACAGATGTGCTTAATGCCACAATTTCTGCCATGCAGTGAGAGGCGTTTTAGTACCAAATGTTTCCCTCCTACATGCACTCTGGACTGGAAACACTGAGAGCTACTTTTTAGGATCTGATTGAATGTGACTTTGTAAAGAGCCTTGAGATGACGTGTTGTGAACTGGCGCTATAGAAATAAAATCTAATTGAAGTGAAAACATTTTAGTGTGGTTATTGTGGAGCATTACCTGATCACTGCTTGTTCCACAGGCTAAAAAACATTCTTTGGGGATTTAACAGGACATGAAGTTTCTTTTTCTTTGTCTCTATGTAACTATAAATGTCATCAAATAGTCGGCTTTTATCACTTCCATGCGTTTCATATTCCACATGACATAAATGTCTTAATGTGGGCGTGGCCAGCAGATTTTGTAGCATCTCCCTAAACAGAGCTTAGACACTGAAACAAGGTTTACCACTTTGCAATATACTCTAGTTGCATATTCTATATATTAGCTCTACATGGCAATATTTAGCCCTAAAATCCCTGCCTGGTCCTACCTGATGCCGTCAGTATTTGTTCACCCAGAGCAACTCTTTCCTTTTCCAGGTTCTTTTTGATGTAGAAAAGCTGATGGCTGGAATATTTGGAAAAGCTTTCCTCACTTCCCTTGTGATCTAAAAAAAGGCAGAATATTCATTTTGTATTATTTGTAATATTCAATAGTTTGTTTCTGTTGTAGTTCCATATTTCTGCCAGCAGGGAGCGTATTCACAACTACAAGCTCTACGCGCTTCTTCTTTTGTCTTTTTTCTCTTTGCGCTGATGCCGTTACTGCAGTTTAGAGAGAGTTAGAACAGGAGGCGTCAATATAACTAGTTACTAAGTAAATACTGATTAAAACTGTATTATATCTTGAGTTATTGATCCTAGGAGATTATCTGCACCTGCCAGGAGGGTTTCTGGTTGCGGGACATCACCGTGTTGTTGTGTTTTGTCGAGTGAAAACTGCGGTGAGTAATGATGATTAGCGCTTAGCATAGCATGCTAACTACTGCTGATTCTGGCTGATTGCTCACTGATTTCATGGAGAAAGTATCTTTGTTATATTGTTATGCTTGGAGACGATGTTTAAAACCAGCTGGAGACAGATGAAGGTATATGAGTGAATTGAGGATGTAAAAAATTGTGTTTTGTGTAAATTATCTGTTTAATTGAGCTTACTTGCTGCATTGATTTGTACTATACTATATGCCAACTAATGCTATATAGTTAAGCGAGCTGGTTTATGAGCTAAAAGAATCAGCAGTACAGTTGTACTTTTGAGTTAATGAGAGACAGTAATTTAATGAATGATTAACAAAACATGATTGAATGTGATTTAAAATAATTTATAACACCTTTTGTGTGTGTGGGCTGTTTAAAAATTAATTTTTAGCTCTATGTGCTTACTTTGTCAATTTGAATGTTTCACGTTCATTGATTTTAAGATTAAAAAGAGGATAAATACTGAACAGTTGATTTGGGTAAATGTATAAAAAGAGAAGAGATTAGGTAAAAAGCTGCTGCCTCTATGCAGGTTTTTTGTAATGAGTCGTTTTGATCACTGATTCTCTATTTACACCGGAGTGCTAATAGCCCGGTGTCTTAGGAACGGAGTGTGCTGTGAAGCCACCAGCCGCCATAAATTGGTACTATCCCTATTTTCATCCAGTAACTAGGGAATATGTGCGCTACAGACATCGAATAACGAGGATTTTCTCATGTTCAGGGGGGCTTAAAACTTTTAAAATGTCAAATGCCATATACTTTTATTTTATGTACTAAAACTATCAAGTACTGAGAAAGTCATGTGCTGAAATTTTACATATATACATATACACATATATATTTAATATGACATGTAAAATATTTTAGCACATAATTTACTAGTAGTTGATAGTGTTAGTACATCCACTGACTGTAGAATTACCTGTGAAACGTTTTCACACAGCCAGAAAACTGCTTGTTGTTGCAACCAAATCCTGTGGGATTCTGTGAGAGTAGGGAGTAGCAAGATGGCGGCCAGTGACTTCAGTTTTTAGGGCCAATCATCAATCCAGTGTATAATAGAGCTCAGTGAGCACCGAGCAGTTGTGGGCTGATTACTATCTTTCACGTTGTGTTTCAGACGAGATTTGTTCGTAAGTATTGGTTAATTGGGAAAACAATAATTGTCTTTTTGCCTTATGTAACTGAGGTGTAAATGATTGTACGCTAAAGTTATGAAAATGTTTTTATTTTAGCTTGCAGCAAGAGTGACTGATTTGTAATGTTTGTTGCTAATCCAAAGCCTGGTATGTTACAGTTTACGATGGCTAAAGCGATGGCAGAGGTCAGAGGTCACTCTTCAATAAACTAAAGAGAGAAAGAAGTTTGGTTATTGGAGCGTCGTTATCTGGCTGTCTAGCTGCTGAATAAATAAATAAATCAGGAAAACTCAGGGTGAGGACAGCACAGCTGCTTTAACTGTTTTTTTTTCTCCACTCTTGGTCTCTTCAGATTGTAGCCGGGGCTGCTGTCCAGGAAGTAGGGCGCTGTGCGCTGGTTCTCTTGCCCATATATGGAAGAGGCGGTGACAGAGCACACCTGGTGGGGGTGAGACAGGTAATGAGCGTCTACATTTAAAAGCAGGTAGATCTCTGAGGAGGATCCATCCTGTTCTGATTCCTGCAGAGGCAGCGCATTTCTAGAGCGACGTCCGGAGCACCGTGGATCGGTTTTACTGCAGAGAAGGTAAAGGCAGTAGATCATCACCTGGCTGCTGGGGACGCTGATCTAGTTTAGATCTCTTTAGTCTGCAGGTTGACCTGCTACTGTTTTAGCTACTGGTTCAGTTATTGGTTTGGCTGCTGGTTTAACTACAGTTTTAGGGTTTTATACCTAGTTTAGTAAGGCAGGGAGAGTTTTTATTTAGTCCCCTGGCCCGGTTTTAACCCACAGGAGGACCTATGCTGTCCCTGGGTCCTGTGCTGGTTTTATTTAGATTAGGTTAAGGAGACTAGTGGGAGGAGAGATTTTCTGTTGTGTTGTATTCACCAGGGTTTATGGAGTGAGTGTTTTTGTTGGAGGCACTAAGGTGTATTCTGTTTGTTTTCTTTAGTAGTTCTCCCCCAATACAGTCTAATTAATTTAATTGGGTTTTTAATTATTCTCTCAGCTATCAGGATTCCAGACCAGCATAGTTCCTACTTTTAAAGCAATTTGTTTTTGGTGCAATGAAATTGATCTTTGTTCCCTGGAAACGGTAAACTTAATAAAATGTATTTAATCTACATCTGTGCCTCTGTTAGTCCCTACGAAATCTTCTGTGATCTGGTACCAGATGGTTGAAGGCTTAGAAACCGTACCTGAGGTCACAAGAGCATTAATAAATGTAACTACATTGAAAAATCAAATGTTACTCTGTGTAGTTTAGTGCTAAAAATCACATTTCTTAATGGAACAAATTTAGTTTTAATAAAAGCTCCATTATTAAATGTGTTTATGGGGATTATCTGTATTTATGGGGCTGCAGGTTCTGGTCCTGCTGGGCTCCAAGTCTGAGCTTCTGCTGCAGCCACAGCATCTTCTCCATCCGCATCCTGAGAGTGGAGGACGGCGAGCCGCCACCAGTCCACGCCGTCAGCGCGTGAGTAGCCGGCGCCACCTCAGCGTCTCTGAGCGTCTGCTGTGCTAACGGTGTTAACGTCCCGCAGGTTGTGTCTGTGCCACCTGGCAGGCTCTGAGCGCAGCTCCAGGACCCAGAACAAAGGAGAGGACCTGAAGGAGGCTGGAAACATCAACGCCTCGCTGCTCATTCTGGGCAAATGCATCAAGGCTCTGCAGCACAACCAGCACACCAGGTAGGACCTTCATGGTTCTGGGAAGCAGTTCTGGTCCTGGAGCGTCCTGAGTGACCCGCTGTCTGCTGCCTCCAGGCTCCTGCAGCACGTCCCATTAAGGGAGAGCAAGCTGACCCACTACCTGCAGGGCTTCTTCTGCAGCAGCAGCAAGGCCTGCATGGTGGTCAACGTCAGCCAGTGTGCCTCCATGTACCACGAGACCCTCAACGTCCTCAAGTTGTTGAGCCTTAAGTTCTGATATCCAGTTAGAACATCAGTTCACTCCCAAACATTTAGCACTGCTGTCTTTGTAAAATGAACTGAGCAGCAATCTAATCACAACGGGGAAACAGCCATTATGTTTTTGACTCAGACGATTCATCAGCCTACCTTCCCTAAGATCACCGCTGCATGACTGAAGAACTTCCCCTGGAGCCGCAGCACCAGAGCGCTCTGAGGTCTCGGTAGAGCCGCTTGATGTAGTCAGGATCCAGCAGAGTGAACGCTGGACTTGCTTTGGCTTGAACGGACATCAGCCTCCATGAATACCAGGTCATCCATGTTGCTGTTCATTAACACTGTGCTAACTTTTCCACTGTGGAGGCTCGCCTTGGTACATTCACATAGCAGAGCCGTCCGCACCAAGTTACCCAAGATGGTTTAAAATGTCCTGGTAAGTTCTAAGAGGCCACTTCTTCATGTCATCCTTTCAGTCATGAATAGTTTAAGGCTGCGGCGCTGACCTGCCACTTCCATCGCTCTGCAATTATTGGAAATATTGCTGCAACAGTTTATCATTTCAGTCAAGCTGATGTTATTTGGCCAAGGGAAGCGCTGAAACGGAAGTGGAGAACAAAAAAAAACAGAAGTTGGACCCAGAGTTACTTCCTTGTTCAAAAATAAGGTGATAGAACAGAGAGAAATGTGAAAGGTAGTTTGTTGGCTTTGTTTCAGGTGGAGGTTCTGATCTCCAGGCTCCTCCCTGTCGTTCCTCCTTAAAGCTCCAAATGCAGCTTTGATGTTTGATTCTGTTGCTGCTCGGTTGGAGAAAACAGGAAGAACGATCGTTTTAGTTTAAAATCAAGTTTGACTGTCAAAATACTTTCTTGTTTAAAGGAAGTGGTCCGATAAAAGTCCGTCTCTAGTTTCTAGGCTGGGCTTTTCCTGCTGGACCCGATGGATGGAAAGAGATTTTGGACCCAACCTTGAACCTTGACCTTTGGCCTCAGACTTCCCTGACCTGATGAGATCGTCAGAGAGCAGTTCTGATTGGCTGTCAGTGAAGCTCTGTAAACATATTGACTTGATCTACTTTAGTCCTCTTTTTATTAAATACTGACGTAAATCTATCTGCAGCCAGTTGAGTTTCATGTTTTTCTGCTGGATTTGATCCACCAGACAAACTGTTTCTGTCTCCTGATTTATGGACTGATAGAAAGAAGCTATTTAGTGCATGACATCACAGCATTGTGAAATGACACAATGTGTTTCTTAGGTAGAACTTTTGCTTATTAACCAGAAGCTTCTAGTAACTCTGGTTGACATTGACAAATGTCACAATGCTCCTGTATTTGTCAGAATTCACCTGTAAAAAAATACCAGTTAGAATGCAACAATTGTCATTTCTGACTTAAAAGGACAAAAATACCTATGGACAACATATTCTAAATAACATAAATAATTACACTTGTAAAATATATAAAAGTTTGTGAACTGAGTCTTGATACATTGTATATAAACCCTTTATAAATAAAATCTGCTAACATGTGGGGAACAGCGTGAAGAAAATATCATTTCATCACTGCTTTGAGTTTCTGCTGCTGATTTATTCAACTAAAGAACAAAATCTGTCATTTAAAAACATGTCAAAGAAGATGGGAATGTTTTACTGTAAATTAGGACTTTTAGAAAGTCAGTGTTGATAGAAGCATCAGAGTTTTATTGAAAATTGGTCAGAGGAACAGAAGAGAATGAGCAGCAAATGAATCAAACACAATCAAACACAGAAGAAGAAAATCTGTTTATTTCACATTAAAACACATGTTTTAATGTGATTTAATGAACAAAAGGAAGATTTAACATGTGAATGTAAAAAGTGTTTAGAAAAATAAGAGCCGACAGAAACAGATAATGTCCAGAGATTGAGAAAAACTGGCCAAGATTTCAATGAAATCTGACTGATGAATGAAAGTAAAAAACCAAGAGAGAAAGTCAACATGCTGATATTCAGAGTGAAGCTTTGACTGGAAACAGGCAGAAAAACAACATGTGGATCCTGGAATAATCCCAGCTTCCATCTTTAAAAGACTGGAAGAGGAAGAAGTTTCCAAGGAATCATTTAGAAGAGTTTCACAAAGAAACAGATTGAATCCATGAATGTGAAAATGTGTTTCTGAGTGAAAGAGACAGACATGAACAGACTGAACTATCTGTTCAACAGGGAGAGGCTTTCTCTGACAAGAGGAGACTCTTTAGACTCAATCAGCACAAAAACACTGAGGAACCAGAACTGGACCAGAACCCAAAGCCAGGAAGTAGAGGTTCAGTGAATGTGGTGTTGAAGGTGTGGAGGTGGATCAGTGAGTCAGAGGAGACTCTGTAGAAGGACAGAATACCAGCAGGACAGTCCACATACACTGCTACTCTGTTGGAGACGGAGGAGGAGGAGATATATGTTTCTATGTCATTGTGCCAGACAGAGTAACCATAATCATCAGAGCAGCTCAGCCTCCAGGACTGATCATTCCTTCCAAACCAACAGTCTCTAACGTCTCCTCTCCTCTTGATTCTTCTGTAACTCACTGATATATTAACTCTTCCTCTCCACTCGACCTCCCAGTAACAGCGACCAGTCAGACCAGTTCTACACAGCAGCTGAGGACGATCAAATCTTTCTGGAAGATCAGGATATGACTGAAGCTCCTTCACACGTGTCACCTTCCTGTTGTCTTCAGACAGTTTGAGTTTTCTGCTCACTGTGTTTGTGTCGATTGTGAGTTGACAGGAATCTGATGGAGAGAACAAAGACAATCCAGCTGCAGTTATTGATCATTTATTGACACTTTGATGATGACTCCTGAATGAGTGATGGACAGTTTGAAGATGGTTGAATGTGAGCTGCTTTGTTGTCATGAATCAAATGAAAAACACACTTACACTTCCTCAGACCTGGTGTCAACCATCGGACTCCAGCAGGCTCCACCCTGAAAGGAGGAGGGGGGTCAGACCATCAGTCTCTTTCAGCAGCAAACATGGACATTACATGTCTCTCAGACACACATTGTCCTCCACTGAGAAAGGACCAGTCCAACATTTGGACACGTCCACTTGTTGTAAAAACCCAGAGACAGAAAGAAGAGCTGAGAGCAGACAGACACCTGGGCTCTGATGATGATGATGATGATGAAACATTACAACCTGCAGTGGATTTAGTGTCGCTGTGGGAAATTCACGTGCTCTGTGCTGCAGTGCTCTGATTGGCTGAGATCAGAAATGGAGCAGGTTTTAAAAGAGAAGGGCCGACCTCTTCATGAACTAAGTGACCCTCTGTGGCTGGCAGACCTGGCATCTTTAGTTGATCTTACGCATCGTCTGAATACATTGAACAAGAAGCTACAAGGCAAAGAACAGCTGGTGCCACACCTGTATGCACACCTGAAAGCCTTCTGGGTAAAGCTCCGCCTCTTTTAGACACAACTACGAGGCTTTAATGCTGCACACTTCCCTGCTCTGTCTGAAATCACGTCTGCTTTTCCAAAGGCCGACCTTTCTGCTAAAAAGGAGAAATATGTGTCTGTGATTGCATCTCTGCTGACAGAATTCAACCAGAATCTCCAAGACTTTTCTGTCATTGAAGAACAAATCCAGCTGTTCTCCACCTCCTTCCTGGTGGATGCAGAAGAAGTGGAAGAGAGTCTGCAGTTAGAACTGATTGAAATGCAATGTGATGATTCTCTGCAGAGTCAACATCAGCTTCTCTCCCTCCCTGAATTCTTTCAGAGTTTGGATAATGCCAAGTTTCCTCTGATGAGACGCCACGCAGAAACAATGATGAGCCTGTTGGGCTCAACATCCAGATGTGAACAAAGATTTTCTCTGTTAAATCAAAACAAAAGCAGACTGAGAAGCAGAATGACTGACAGCATCTCTGTGAAGTCCTTCGTGTCTCAACCACCAAACTTTCTGCTGACATGTCAGCCATCCTTCAATCAAAGGACAGCATCACTGCTCCCACTGACTGCAATGTTCTTCACATTATAGCTGACTTAGAAACACACACAGTATTCATGTGGCAATATGGCACCTCTAGTGTGGCCCTTTGTTTAGTTTTCTGGATTTGGCCCTCACTAAAAAAGTTTGGACACCCCTGGTATAAAGTGTTAATGTTCCCCCCCTTTTATTTAGGAAGATAAAAAAGGCGAATAAAATAAATCTACATTAGGACCTTTAAATGAAATAAAGACAAGTAACAAGTGCTTCTCTGCATAAAACACTAAAATAAAAACACTCAGGGTGTCAATCTAAAATCACAGTTCAATAATATTTGCTTAAATGCTGATTAATTAAAGCTAAAGCCAGCAAACACCAAGCTAATCCTACGTTGCAGGCCTGTTTCCATGCTTGTGAATATGGAGACCAAACTCAGTGGTCGCTTCACTCAAAGAGCAAATAATAAACTAAAAAGGTCCCTTGTGTCAGATAAATAATAATCCTAACAGAAACGCTCTGCTCCGTTTAGTCCTCCTCTCCTGTGGAAAAAACTCAGCTCCCACAGTCACGGCTCTGACTCCAATACTAGGCCACCTGCTTTATAAGTTTGGTTTTTATTAATTCTGCATTATTTTAACTACATGTGCTGTGTTTCTGTGCCTCAACGCTCTTACTGCTCCTCTCTCCTCCCTTCCCTCAGACCCAGGTGCTTTTATCAGCAGCCAGCCTTCAAAACGTGAATCACTACGTTTAATGTCCTTCCACTCGTACCAAAATGTCCCAATTAAAGTCAATAGGAGAGTCAGTAGCTGTGTTTCATGCCATTTTGTTTTTAACGACACAGAACCAGCGGTGCTTCAGTGGAATGCTGCCTTGCTGTTTAATTCAGGTGAGCATAATTACGTTAAATGTAATTTAGGTGTGGACTTTTAAGGGTCATTTTAAGGAACTTGTAACATCAGGGGCTTCAGCTCAGACCCATTATTCCTCCTCTTCCCTCTAAAGGAGCCCTTTACACTATTTATTTATGCATTTTCCCCACTGTTTATTCCTCACATGCAGAGCACCAATGGGGGTAAAATCTGCCCACCTCACCGCCTCAAACTGATATCATTAGTATAAATTATGCTGATACCAGATGTTACCAAAAAAGTGTTTTTTTCTACAGTCACTTAGGAACCAGAGAGACGCAGAGCTTGAAAAGCTGAGCCTTTACTCATCAACTCTGGGGTTGCCATGCATAAAAAGTGCTATATTTCCTGTAGGATTCCCCAATAAAGACTATTAATGGACTAAAAGCGAAGCAGAAAGTCATTATTCCGTCCGCTCTGACCACAAACAAAACGCTCAGAGAACAACTTCAAACTGAGCCTTCAGCTTGGTAATTACGCACCAGAGCGCCCTGAGGAGAGCAATAGAGGAGATTTGTCTGGTCAGAGCAGAGACTGAGATGAGAAACCTGTGGCTCTGAAAGGTGATGATGGTTATAAACTGTAACAGGCTAGAAGTTCATGGAGCTGAAAAGAGGGAAACATCAGCAGCTGGATCAGCATAAAGACGCAGCGTGAACCCCTGAGTGCTTTAAGTGTTCCTGCTGAGGGGAAAATGTCAGACCATACAGGCTTGATGAAACTCAGCCTGATTCACCAATGAGGTTATAGATCTACACTGATAAACAAACCCATAGATTAATGTGTATTAGTGGAATAATACGGTCTATAAAATAAAACTACTTCATTTTATTCAGTATTATTTAACAGTTGTGGGTTTTTTCTGTTTTAACCCACTAACTGAATAATAACATGTTAACACTTCTTTTTCACTTTTTAACAAAATACACGTTTACTTCCATGTCTGGTCGGATAAAAATGAGACGGAGCTGACTGAACCACTGATCTCTATTTATTCACTGGATTGGTCGTATATAATACACGTCACTGTGAAGCCACCAGCCGCCATATTTTCCTCCAGTAACTAGGGAATATGTTACTGGAGGAATGTTCAGGGAGGCTTAAGACTTTTAAAATGTTGAATGCCATATACTTTTATGTTATGTTCTAAAACTATCAAGTACTGAGAAAGTCATGTGCTGAAATATTTTGCATGTTATTTACTTATATATAAAAAAACATTTATAAATATATAAATAACAATTTACAAAAACATATATACATATATATATATATATATATATATATATATATATATATATATATATATATATATATGTATACATACATATATACATATATATATACATATACATACATATATACATATATATACATATACATACATATATACATATATATATACATACATATACATATATACATACATATACATATACATATACATATATATATATATATATATATATATATATATATATATATATATATATATAAAAATAATGAATAACATGTAAATATTTCAGCACCTAATTTCCTAGTAGTTGATAGTGTTAGTACATCCACTGACTGTAGAATTACCTGTGAAACAGCCAGAAAACTGCTGGTTGTTGCAACCAAATCCTATGGGATTCTGTGAGAGTAGGGAGTAGCAAGATGGCGGCCAGTGACTTCAGTTTTTCGGGCCAATCAGCACTCCAGTGAATAAATGGAGATCAGTAGACTGGAACAGGGATTGTGTAAGCTCTGCCCCCAGACCCCCAAAAATTGACATAATCTCTCTTAACTTTTGGTCCTCGTCTCCAACGTTTCCAGAGGTCCTCTAAATGCTTCCGGGTGGCTCAGAGTTCTAGCTGGGTCCAATCTCTCGTTGTCCGGTTGAGTAACGATCCTCTACAAGCTCCTAGGTCCAGCTGAGTTAGCCTAGAGTCCATTAGCTAGCTTGTTAGCATCGGCTAGTTGCTATGCTAAGCTAGCGGCTAAACACAGTCTAAAAAGCTTTAAATAGAAACTTCAGTGTCTTCTACTTCGGATTAAAGCTCACTGACTCACTGTGGATCATCGTGGGGACAAACAATGGCACAAATTACTGTTTATAGTCCAAAGATGAACCAGTTTAACATGGAGATGTTGACTTATGGCCGCAGAACCGGATCTCTTGGCTTCTCTGGTGCGCTCTCTCACCCAAACTTATGATGCATTCAATGACTGCCTCAGTGTAGGAAAATACACCTCTCACATGTACCGTTATTAAAATGAACTACAACTATGCAAATAGATGTTTGAACATGTTGTAAACACATTTTAGAGATGAACACTTTTAATAAAGCAAGAATAAATTAATTAACCATGTTTAAACTATTTCTTGTTTATTAGTGTTTACTTCATAGAAATTTTACTACATCTCTTATTTAACTAGGCCAGGGGTTTTCAAAGTCATTGAATGTGAGCCTCCCCTTGGAATAGTTAAAGATAACTAGCAAATTCATAAACGATTGTTTTCAACAGCAGACAAACTGAACTAAACAGACGGCAACGTCAAACTGAACTCATGTCAACAGGAGACGTCAACTGAAATAATAATAATAAAAAAAAATAAGCTGAATTTAACAGACGTCAACATATTCCATATTGTGATTTACTTTTTAGGCCAATTATACACAATTTAAACCTGTTTCTATTTTAACAACCATGTTCTCAAGCATTCTCAATGTGAACAATAAGGACGTGCCTTTGATGTGCAAAGCTGTTCTATGTTGGGTTGTAGAGAAGAAAGAAACAGCAGCAAGTCATCCTGCACTTGTAGCCTTGACCGGTATTAGTTTTTGATCAGGGTGAGAGTGGAAAACCCACATTCACACAGGTAAGTGGAGGTGAAGGGCATCAGGACTCATGACTTTGGTGGACACATGGGGAAACTCGCTCTCGACACTCGACCAGAATCGCGTAATCGTCATTTCCACCAGTCTCTGTTTTAAGTCCCCATTTGAGCTGAGCTCAACAAGAGCCTCCTCCTCTTGGATGCTCAGTTTATCGTGGACTGTGGGTGGGAAAGAGAAGGGGTTTCTGACCCACTGGTTTCCCAGTGGCTCCTCTCCAAAATACTCTCAGAACTGATCATGCAGCCCGTTCAGATGCTGATGACCGGTTTCACAGAGTTGAGCAGCAGCGCTGTCTTATATTTCTTCGTGCCTCTCCTGCGACTCTTTGGCGCCCCCCAGGGGAGACACGCCTCACCTATTGAAAACCACTGATCTAGGCTACATGGTCCTGATCCAAGCTGGATGAGTTCTGAATGGATGGATCTGAGGCTTCAAAGCAGCTTTTAAAGCCAACATATCACCAGAACCCAGTTCTGCATTGTTGGGTCTCACCTCAGACGGTCAGAGGGACCAACAAAGTTCTACCTCTTCAATCTGCTGATCACTGCAGCCTTGAAATGCAGATCAACTGATTGGTTAAAGACAGAACCTCCATCCTACAACTGGTGGTGCTGAAAGTTTGGGCCAGGTGCCAAATGGAGAGAAGAACCAACTTGACCGGACTTTAAATGAATGTGTTAGATAGGCGTTGGGAACCTGCAGTAATGTTACTGATGCAATAAAACTAAAGGTAGTAATTAGTAATTGGATCATTGTTAGATGGAGGATCTGAGACTTTGTGACAACACAGCTCTGACCCAAGACTCTTTGATGATCTGGTTGTTGTTCTTTTTCTCTTTTTGTTGTTTAGAAAATGAAAATACTCAATAAAATTTGATTTAAAATGGGTTTCATCATGTGAATCTAACTAGTGAACTTCTCTTTTACAAATCTATTCAGACTTGCTATTCAGCACCATTAAATACCCTCGGCCCTTTAATTTTCCTTGCCAGCCGTTCTTAGTGAGGAGAATATTACAGAAAACTGGGAAATGATCTCTGCCTGCAGACGAGTCGTCTAATAAATCCCATTTCACAACCAGCTGAAATATTCCTGGACACTAGTGTTAAATCAAGGACTGATCCATTTCCTGGATGAACATCTGTTCTGGTCCATCTTCCATCATTCAGCAGAATTAATTATTACCCTCTAAATGTTCTTCTACCATTTCTCCATTTCCATCTGTTCTGTTTCCTCCCCATAATATTCCATGTGCATTAAAGTTACCACATATTACTGATTATCTCCACAATTATTCTGCATAAACTGATTCAGATCTTACTTTTTACAAGGATTATAATAGTTAATGTAACCCAAATCATGTCCTATGATCACTTAAGCGTGGTGGGTTCTCTCTGTAGCTATTCCTCAAAATATGGAACTATTCAGTGAGTGGACAAAATTCAGGCATATATATATATTTCAACTAAACATTTATTTTAAACACACCAAATAACACCAATGATCATTTCCTCATAAATCCCCCCACAGTACAGAAAGTACTCTTCAGCCACTAACGGCAGATCACACCTGAACCTGACAGAAAACGGGTGGCTACACTAACACAAAAGCTTCAAAACACCTGCGCAGGTACTAAAATATATATATATATATATATATATATATATATATATATATATATATATATATATATATATATATATATATATATATATATATAGCCGGCACATAAAAGAAAATACCCCAAAACAAATCGTTGCAGGCCTGTTAACTGGTTTAGCTGAAGAAATGGTCCTTCTCCAACGGTCCTTTACTCACAGTACCGTAGTCCCAGTCTTCCAGTGAAGCGGGGAAAACCCTGTGTCCTGGCCGCACGAGAGGTCCGACCGGGTGGCTGATGAAGTCCCTCCCTCGTTGCCGGAGGAGCCTCTGGCTTTCCTGGCCACCAGGGCGCTATCCGGGCAGCGTTGCTCCCACGCCGGCTACATCAGTGGAACCACTGGTTGTTCGGAAACCAGGGCGCTAACTTGAGTAGCTACGAGCCGCATCTGGCAGTGGCTAACTCTTCTCGGCCGGTCCCGCGCTGGGTTGAGGCTCATTCACTCAGCGAACATAAACTATACTCAATGCATCTATGCACCGCAGAGCAGATAGAAAACGCCGTGGTTCTCAGTCACCGGTTTTCCCTCCGAGCAAAATGTCTCTTTTTCTACCTTCTTTTACTCTGACCTCGCAGAGAAGAACAGGACCGCACACCGAAGGAAAAAAAAAACGAACCTCTTTACTTTTCGTATCCTGCGTCCTTAACTCCACCCTCTCCCTCCGTTCTTCCGGTGCATTCCCAGCCAATGAAGTGTCCCTCTGGCATGCATGACATTTTTAACTCATACACTCAGGTTTATACAGCACACTTATAACATTTTCGTCCTGTTTCGGTTTCTTGCTCTTTTAAATGACATACAGATAAAGTAAATCTATGCAACTTATTTAAATGCACAGCACATGAAGAATAAACAAACTGTATCATACAGGAATTATGAATTATATAAGACCATGGATGGCTTAACAGAATAGGTTCCTTTTTAATGAAAAAAAAAACACACCCTCTGTAACACCGGGGTTACACTCCCCCCTTTCTAACGGTCTGCATGTCCTCATCAGACTGAACTAACAACTGTCATCAGGTAAGATACTGATAGTTAAACAGTTAACCACTCGACCCTCCTTCGTCAACTCCCCATCCCGGGATATACATATTTTCATCCCTTTATGCTGTATGACCAATGGCTGGTCAGAGGGTTTCCCCAGTTCATCATAAGTGAAACGGATCACAGGCTTGACCACTCGTCCCTCTCGCGGGGCAATATCTCTTGCCTGTTCCCCGCTCCCCAAACTGTCATCTGAGCGAGAGCCGACTTCTCCGAGGGACCCCGAACTTTGAAATTGGGGAATGCATTGTATCTCAGCACCACCCCCGTCGGACAGGTTACAGTATTCACCCTCCCCTGGCTCAACATGGCTTCCCAGATCTAATTGCAAGTCATCACTATCCTCCTGACTAATCCCCTCAACATCATCAGGAGCCTGAGATGTGCCGGTACCCACTTCACCACCATCACTCACTGACGGTGGCGACCCATCGGGGCACGGGTAAGGTGCATAGCTTGTCACTGCTGTAGGGGCATACGCATATTCGTCGTCCTCAGAATCTGACTCACTACCAGCAGCCCCCACTCCTTCTGATTGAGCCTGACACTGCTGCCGTGTCCGTGGCACACTGTGGAGTGTTTCCCTAGCCTCATCAGACCCTTCGGGTAACCTTACAAGGGAGCCTACTGGTAGCAGGTGGTCTCGGTGCAGAGTTTTCACCAACCCTGCGCCCTTCTCGGGTTTCACTCGGTACACCGGAAGGTTTGGCAACTTTTCTTGAACTACATAGGGGACAGAGTTCCATTTATCCTTAAGTTTTTGTTTGCCAGTGCCTCCAAAAGCACGGACAAGTACTCTGTCGCCTACGTCTAACAAGTGGGAGCGAACTCTCCGATCATAGGCCCGCTTGTTGCGTTGATGACTCTTGTCGGCTGCCTGCACAGCCTGTTCATAAGCATCTTGCAGGTCTTTCCTAAGTGTCTCCACATATCTCCTGTGGGACTTTTCCTCTTCTCCCTCCTGCACAGCACTGAAACATAGGTCCACTGGGAGGCGTGCTTCCCGTCCAAACATAAGAAAGTACGGGGAGTAGAAAGTCGCATCACTTTTGGTACAATTATAAGCATGCACCATAGCGGCAATTTGCTGGCTCCAACACCTCTTCTTCACTGGGTCCAGTGTACCCAACATAGACAACAAGGTCCGGTTAAAACGTTCGGGCTGTGGGTCACCTTGAGGGTGATAGGGTGTTGTTCTTGATTTTTTGATACCCAGCACCGCAAGTAGTTCCTTGATTATTTTACTCTCAAAATCGCGGCCCTGATCTGAGTGGATTCGGGCAGGTAGTCCATAATTGACAAAGAATTTTTCCAGCAAAACTTTAGCGACTGTTAGGGCTTTCTGATCTCTCGTGGGATAAGCCTGAGCATATCGGGTATAATGGTCTGTTACAACCAAAACATTTGCAATACCACAAGAATCAGGCTCCATGGACAGGAAGTCAATGCAAACTAAATCAAGTGGGCCCTTACTGGTCATTTGGTGGAGAGGAGATGTTCGGTGGGGCTGGGATTTGTGCGTTACACATCTTCCGCAGTTATGTATGTAACTGGCAATGTCCGCGGCCATCCTAGGCCAATAAAATCTGTCTCTTGTTAGCTCAATAGTCCGCTCGATGCCTAAATGCCCCCCATCGTCATGCAGCGCTTTTAGCACCTGGGGGCGAAACTGCTTTGGGAGGACAAGCTGGAGTACCTCTCTCCCTAACCTCTTACAAACTGTTCTGTACAGGACTCCACTCCGCTGAACTAGCTGGGGCCACTCTCGCAGTAATAAGTGAACCTCAGCATCATCACGTAAGGGGACATAAGGGCGCCGACCACCAGCCAAGGCTCGTTTCACCTTACTAATGACCACATCTTGATCTTGAGCTAACTGTAAGTCGTTTACACTCAGCTGTTCCAATGACTTAGCACTAACCCAAGTAGGGTGTACATAAGCATGGGGAATGCAGTGGGGAGACGCTCCCAGTTGGTCAACTCCTCTCGAAATAGTTCCCGGGAGATGGGACAAACTGACACTTTTACAGACTGCTTTCACCCCGGATGGTGGTATCCACCCTTCCTCCTCTGCACCCCCTTCGTCACCCCCTTCTTCCTTTCTTGACAACAGGTCTGTATCAATGTTCTCACGTCCCGGTCTGTACTGAATTCCAAAATTGTAAGTGGCCAAGGCTGCTAACCACCTGTGCCCACATGCATTCAGCTTGGCAGAGGACAACACGTAGGTTAATGGGTTGTTGTCAGTTCTAACGGTAAATTGGGCTCCGTAGAGATAGTCATGGAATTTGTCGACTACCGCCCACTTCAACGCTAAAAATTCTAACTGGTGGACTGGGTAGTTTCGCTCCGAGGCACTGAGTTTCCTACTGGCAAAGGCTACAGGGCGTAAGCCTTCAGGGTACTCTTGATTTAGCATGGCCCCTAATCCATCAAAACTTGCATCTACATGAAATATGTAGGGCTTACTGGGGTCAGCAAAGGCAAGCACTGGAGCATTGGTCAGGCAGTTCCTTATCTTTATGAAGGCCTCAGTACACTCGGCAGTCCATCGATCCCCGAAAGGCTCAGACCTGTTTAAATAGGGTTGGTCTTGGGTGGACTTTGGCGGGCACCCTCTCTGAGGAGGGGCATAGCCTCTGGTCAAATCAGTAAGTGGACGAACTATGGCGGAGTAATGGGCAATAAAACGCCTATAATAGCCACAAAAACCCAAGAAGGACTGCAAGGCCTTGAAGTTAGTTGGCTGTTTCCACTGGGCAACTGCCCTGAGCTTTTTGGGGTCAGTAGACACACCGTCGGCAGACACAACATGCCCCACGTATTTGACTTGTGTCTGGCAAAACTGGCATTTGTCGATGGACACTTTTAAGCCGAACTCTTCTAACTGATCGAGGACTTTAAGGAGGCGCTCTTCATGTTCCTCCAGCGTGCGGCTGAAAATGATAATGTCATCTAAGTAAACAATGCATTGTAGCAGGTTCATATCCCCTACCACTCGTTCCATTAATCTTTGGAAAGTGGCAGGGGCCCCGGTGATGCCCTGTGGCATCCTCTCAAATTGGTAAAAGCCTAGGGGGCAAATGAAAGCGGTTTTCTCCTTATCTTCCTCCAGCATCGGTATCTGATAATACCTGCTTTGCAGGTCAAGCACTGAAAACCATCTGCTGCCCGTCAAACAGTCCAATGCATCGTCTATCCGCGGTACAGTGTACTGGTCTGGGATGGTTCGGGAATTGAGAGTGCGATAATCGATGCACATTCTAATCTTGCCACTTTTCTTTCTCGCCACCACAATAGGTGAGGCATAGGGACTATGGGATTCTTTGATTATCCCTGCCGCCAGCAACTCTTGTAAATGACGCCTCACGTCGTCAATATCTGCGGGCGCAATACGTCGGGATCGCTCACGAAATGGTTTAGGATCACTGAGACGAATCTCATGTTCCACCCCTTTTGCTAGCCCTACATCCCACTCCTCTACTGAAAAAACCCTGGTCCGGGCAGACAATTTCTGCGCCAACCTATTTTTCCAGGTTGCAGGTAAAGGGGAGCTACCAAAATCGAATAGCTCGGGACAGAGGCTACTAGTGGAGGGATGGCCCTGATCTACCTCGGTGACAACGTTAGCAGTATGTATCTGAGCAATGACGGTACCCTTTGAGATGCACCGTTCTTTTAGGGAGACATTTTGTAGCAGCACAGCACAATGACTCTTATCCAGGTTTTTTGGAAGGACCACACAGGGGGGTGAAACAACCCCCTGCGGCAGGGTGTCAGAGTTGTCAAGGACCAATATCCCAGGAGCTCCAGGGGTGTGGATGGAGGCCCTACCTACTGCAATGCGCGCTTTTCCAGGAGTCAACTTAAGTGGTCCGGGCCCAGTCCATGTCACCTGGCCAACCCTATGTTCAGTCGGACCCGTCACAGGCCCCATCATACGAGTATCAGTCCTCCAGGACGCGGCCTGATGTGAGGTCGAGGCCATGTGGTCGGACACTGGTTCATGGTAGAAACCTCTAGCATTAGTGCCAATGATCATCGGTACCTAGTCTGGCCCTTGGGGATCCGGACACACCAAGGCCAGTACAGTTCGAGGCTTTTCACTGGGCCCATCCTCCTTGAACTTTACATTAACGGCCACATAACCTTTGTATGGATAGCTGGACTCACTCAAACCCCAAATGCACAGACTGGAAATGGGCTGGATTCGGATATGCGTCAGATTCTCATTATACCACTTCTCAAAAATGATGGTGACAGTAGAGCCACTGTCCATGAGTGCACTACACTCCGTTCCCTCGACAATGATCTTACTTACAGAGGGTCTCTCAACTAACCCATCCGGTAACACTTCAGATGGTGAGGTAAGTTCATCACTGCGACTGGACATGCGCTTTACATGAGTATCTGTGATCCCTGCCCGGCTGGAGGATGCCTCTTGTCTGCCATCTTTTTGTTTTCTCAACGACCGAATCAAGCGGGTAATAACTCTACCTGAATCCTCAGGTGCCTCACAGCGCGTAGCGACATGGCCATCCTCCCCACATCGGTAGCAAAAATAGTCCCCTGACCCCTCTGATGGTAAACTTTTGCTGTGGCCTGTCATTCGTCGGTTATTATGCTCATTGGTATCTCTAGGTCTCCATTCTCGGGGGTTAGGGGGGCGCTGGCTCACAGCCATTATCTGTATCTGATGTTGCAAGTCACTTAATTGACGTTGTAACATGTGCACTTCCTGCTCATGGCGTACTACATCCTTTCGGGGTGCTAACAAAGCTTCAGATTCCATGACTGAAAGGCTGGGACCAGAGTCTTTGGCAGACAACTTAGCTACAAGGACCTTAAGGTGGTCTATCTCTTGCTTTAGCTTAGCCGCATCCTGGGGCTTAAGCTCGTCATCAGTAGCTCGTACTTGCCTAACAGCCGTTTTTGTAACTGAGAGGCCTGGCCTCTGCCGCATAGCTTGTTGGTCTTCTTCCTCTCTTATCTCTTTTAATAACTGCAAAAAGGACGGAGGTGTCTCTTTGCGTTCACGAAGCCTCAGCTGCACCAGCATCAAATCGGATTCCACCGCCCCTCGGAGAAGTTGCTCAACTCTTATACGATCTCTTTGTGATGCCATCACCCCGCCTCTGAACACTACTTTAGTCAGGGCGTGTTCCATACGTCGCAAAAAATCAGAGAGTCGCTCCCCTGAACGTTGTCGTAACGCCCGGAAAGCATAGTATAGATCTTTCCCCGACTCAGACGAACCAAATGTTTGTTCCAAAGCTCCCAGATAATCTTGGGGAGTGGCTTGGGGATCGCTGGACCTAACAGCCTGTGCAATTTCCAGTGCTGAACCCTTGAGACTCTCAATAATTCGTTTGCGCTTTTCACTGTCTGAACACTCACACTCATCAACCATTAAGCGGGCCTGCATAAGCCAAGTATCGAGGTTCTCTTCTCCGTTGGGGGTAGGTGCAGTCCCCGAAAAGGGACGCAACCTTCGAAAAGCTGTATTCTCTGGGGCAATTGGCCTAGGGACTTTCTCAAGTATGTCCCCCACTGTTTTAAGAAGGGCAGTGAAATGTGGGTCACTGGGACTGGAGGTATCAGGGGTACCTGCTACTCCAGCATCTGAGTCGGTAGCCATAGTTATAGGGGTGCCAGGGTTAACCCCTGGTAGAGCACTTGAGTCAATGGGTATACTTAGTTGCCATGGATCTCCCTTTTCAGGCCTCACTTCTGGGGGAATGGCATCGCTGTTCACTGTCTCGCTACATACACATAGCACAACAAGGCCCTGAGTTTCGGGATCAAACATCCGCCCTTTCACTTTGACACGTCCAAGACACTAAATAGCGTTCAGATGGCCCTCAATAACTTTGTTAAGGGCATCTTTAGGAACACTTTTGACTATTAATACATGAGCTGGGTCTACCCCTTCTCCCTGGCACCAGTTCAGCAGAAATGACATTGTTACTGTTGTCTTATTAAGTTTGTGCAACAACTACTTCGGTTCGGCTTCAACTAGTTTAGTCTACACACTACTCCACTCACTGAAATTTTTTTAATTAAATCAATCCCATCCTCGTCGCCATCTTATGTAACCCAAATCATGTCCTATGATCACTTAAGCGTGGTGGGTTCTCTCTGTAGCTATTCCTCAAAATATAGAACTATTCAGTGAGTGGACAAAATTCAGGCATATATATATATATTTCAACTAAACATTTATTTTAAACACACCAAATAACACCAATGATCATTTCCTCATAAATCCCCCCACAGTACAGAAAGTACTCTTCAGCCACTAACGGCAGATCACACCTGAACCTGACAGAAAACAGGTGGCCACACTAACACAAAAGCTTCAAAACACCTGCGCAGATACTAAAAAAAAAAAAAAAAAAAAAAAAAAAATATATATATATATATATATATATATATATATATAAAATATATAGCCGGCACATAAAAGAAAATACCCCAAAACAAATCGTTGCAGGCCTGTTAACTGGTTTAGCTGAAGAAATGGTCCTTCTCCAACGTTCCTTTACTCACAGTACCGTAGTCCCAGTCTTCCAGTGAAGCGGGGAAAACCCTGTGTCCTGGCCGCACGAGAGGTCCGACCGGGTGGCTGATGAAGTCCCTCCCTCGTCGCCGGAAGAGCCTCTGGCTTTCCTGGCCACCAGGGCGCTATCCGGGCAGCGTTGCTCCCACGCCGGCTACTTCAGTGGAACCACTGGTTGTTCGGAAACCAGGGCGCTAACTTGAGTAGCTACGAGCCGCATCTGGCAGTGGCTAACTCTTCTCGGCCGGTCCCACGCTGGGTTAAGGCTCATTCACTCAGCGAACATAAACTATACTCAATGCAACTATGCACCGCAGAGCAGATAGAAAACGCCGTGGTTCTCCGTCACCGGTTTTCCCTCCGAGCAAAATGTCTCTTTTTCTACCTTCTTTTACTCTGACCTCGCAGAGAAGAACAGGACCGCACACCGAAGGAAAAAAAAAAACGAACCTCTTTACTTTTCGTATCCTGCGTCCTTAACTCCACCCTCTCCCCCCGTTCTTCCGGTGCATTCCCAGCCAATGAAGTGTCCCTCTGGCATGCATGACATTTTTAACTCATACACTCAGGTTTATACAGCACACTTATAACATTTTCGTCCTGTTTCGGTTTCTTGCTCTTTTAAATGACATACAGATAAAGTAAATCTATGCAACTTATTTAAATGCATAGCACATGAAGAATAAAAAAACTGTATCATACAGGAATTATGAATTATATAAGACCATGGATGGCTTAACAGAATAGGTTCCTTTTTAATGAAAAAAAAAACACACCCTCTGTAACACCGGGGTTACATTAACTATAATTAATTAACCTAATTTATTATTTTCTCTATTACTACATATTCTATATCAGTTCCTCTACTTATTTCTCTACATGTTAGATGATCTTTTCTAAATGTTGAACATCCTTCTCCTGTTTCTTCCTTCCTGTCACTGAAACATTTCCACTTGTTCAGAAAACTAGTTACAGTTTTATTTTATCTTTTACACATTTTATCCATCTGTGCTTTTTTAACACATTTAACACGTTTTCAACTGTCATCACAACAACCTCCTGCCATCTTGGAGGAAAAGTCAACATGAATGATGTAACATTTTCTCCATAATCACACATGAACTCTGAGCTGCTGCTTTCAGCTCCATACCTGGATCATCTAGTCTGGAGTCAAAGGGAAAGAAGGGAACCAAATCTCATCAGCTCCAGATTTAGCTCCACAGATGTGATAAAATAAAAACTGAATAAAGTTACAACCAAAATGATTCTTAACTCTGGCTGATCTACATTTAAAGATATTTTCATTCAACCAAGAAGAAAGAAGGAAATGAGGCAGGTAGGTTTCAAAATATAATGATGGATAAGGAGTTAAGGATCTATTTTATATGATTTATGAAAATAATTTGTAGACTTTTCAATAATGAATGTTAAAAGTTTTACTGAATTTAAAGCACTGGAACCCATTTAATTAGTGCTGAGCAGCTTTTTGCATCTTTCAAATGTTATTCTGCCATTTTTCTTTGGAGCTCAGAGTCCTGCAGGCTGGAAGTCCTCTTGCCATCACCATCATTTCCACCTCAGTGTCTGTTCTAACATCAGGTTTCTTAGTTCATTTTTACACTGCCAGAATCTCGATCCTCTACTCTACTTGTAATGATGATTTCTAAAATTAATGTCCAGCTCACTATGGTGGTGATTACAGGGTGGGCTCTGGTTAAATGCCTGGATGACCCCAGATCCAATGACCAGGCCAAGTGATGCTTTCTGCTTTCTTTAATAAGCAGATTTAGGTCTCTGTATGTGTGTGGTTCTACAAGCTATAATAGAGTAATAAAAACACAAATTATAATCTGATGTTATCACAACCTCATATTAGCAGATCACACAAATTATTACAGCCACATGCTGTCTTGTAAACCTAACAGGCCTTTATTTGGAGCCCAAACAAGATCTGAGAACTAATAAAAACTGTTTTATCTTCTTCCATACTTGTGCTTCAATCACTGATAATGTGGAGATCAAACAAAAGAGGCAACTAAACATTATCAGAATCACCAACTGAAGCAAAAAAGTTAGCTTAGTTAGCCATATCTGCTGTCAGCTAAATGAGCTGATAGAAAAGACTTTAGACTCTCTAAAGTCTAAAGATACAGAACAATAAACCTACTTGACAAATTATTCTGATTGGACAATAAACAAAACTCAGCAGTCTTAAGGATGCACGCTGTCAGGAAATACCACATAGACTGCTTCTAAAACTCAGCTTGTAAAGATCCTCACTGCTTCCAGAAACACCATTTTTACATATCTTCTAACATGACTCAAAACGCCCCCTGGTGGTGAGCCTGGAAACTGCACCACAGTCCTGCCTTTAAAACATCACTCGTCTATTGCAGATAGTTTAATTTACAGATCCTCAGATTATGAGTAGTGATCTTTGTATTTTTTAATCTTTCTGACATATCTGGTCTGTATGCACCTGTATAACTTTCCCGTGATAAACAAGCTCTCATGCTTACAGATTTACTGTGTTTCCACATCCAAGCACGCAGAGAGGAGTTGAGTTAGATAGGAACTGGATCGTACCAGTGGCTGCACTCCTCTGAAGATTACTCCCACTTTCTTTGTTAACCCAGAATGTGTAAAAGGTTAATATTTTCTGTTTTTCTCTTGACTCTGTTTCCTGACTGCTTTAATTTAATTCAATCAAATTTTATTTATATAGCGGCAATTCATGAAACATGTCATCTCATAGCACTTTCCAAAGTCAGACTCCATCAGATCCTCCAGGTTGGTCAAAAAGTTTCCTCTCTAAGGAAACCCAGCAGGTTGCATCAAGTCTCCAAGCAGCATTCACTCCTCCTGAAAGAGCGTAGAGCCACAGTGGACAGTCGTCTGCATTGTTGATGGCTTTGCAGCAATCCCTCATACTGAGCATGCATGAAGTGACAGTGGAGAGGAAAACTCCCCTTTAACAGGGAGGAAAACCTTCAGCAGAACCAGAACCAGGCTCAGTGTGAACGTTCATCTGCCTCGACCCACTGGGGCTTAGAGAAGACAGAGCAGAGGCACAGAAAGCACAGAAGCTCACATTGATCCAGGAGTACTTTCTATGTTAGATGGTAATAGTGGATGATCTGTCTTCTCTGGATAATGTCATAGCTAACAGAACGCCAGACCAGGTGTACCTTCAATGAAGAGAAAAATGACAGAACAAAAAGTTAAAAGCTGAAATGACGACAAGCAATGCAGATTGGAGAGCAGTAGGAGAACTCAGCAGAGTGAGAAAAATAGGCCCTGGTTTCCTCCAGTAGCCCAAGCCTATAGCAGCATAACTATAGAGGTAGCTTAGGGTAACATGAGCCACTCTAACTATAAGCTTTGTGAAAAAGGAAAGTTTCAAGATTAGTCTTAAAAATAGATAGGGTGTCTGCCTCACGGACCAAAACTGGGAGTTGGTTCCACAGGAGAGGAGCCTGATAGCTAAAGGATCTGCCTCCCATTCTACTTTTAGAAACTCTAGGAACCACCAGTACACCTGCAGTCTGAGAGCGAAGTGCTCTGTTAGGAACATACGGGGTAATCAGAGCTCTGATATATGATGGAGCTTGATTATTAAGGGCTTTATACGTTAGAAGAAGAATTTAAAATTCTATTCTTGATTTAACAGGAATCCAATGAAGGGAAGTTAAAATTGGAAAAATAAGATCCCTCTTGTTGATTTTCATCAGAACTCTTGCTGCAGCATATTGGATCAGCTTAAGACTTTGAACTGCCTTTTGTGGACTTCCTGATAGTAAAGAATTACAATAGTCCAGCCTTGAAGTAACAAATGCATGGACTAGTTTTTCAGCATCACCCTGGACAGAATGTTTCTAATTTTGGCGATATTCCGGAGGTGAACAAATGATACTCTGAAAACCTATTTAATATGGAATTTAAATTACATGTATTGGTCAAAAATAACACCAAGATTTTTTACTTTATCACCAGAGGCCAAGTTAATGCCATCCAGATTAAGTGATTGATTAAGAAGTTTATTTTTTGAGGTCAAGAAGTCAAAAGATTACACCTCCGTCTTTTCAGAATTTAACTGCAGGAAATTTAAAGTCATCCAGCTTTTGATGTCATCAAGACATAACTGCAGTCGAAGTAACTAATTGGATTCATTAGGACTTATGGATAAATATAGCTGAGTGTCATCAGCATAACAGTGGAAATTAATCCCATGCTGTCTGATAATTTTGCCAATCGGAAGCATATATATAGTAAAGAGAATTGGTCCGAGGACTGAACCCTGTGGTACTCCACAGGTGACCCTAGAGTTTGGGGAAGATTTATTATTAACATGAACAAACTGGAATCTGTCTGACAGATAAGATTTAAACCAGCCTAATGCTTTCCCCTTAATCCCTACAGTATGCTCAAGTCTTTGCAGGAGAATATTGTGATCAACTGTATCAAATGCAGCACTGAGATCTAACAGGACAAGTACAGACACAAGTCCATTATCTGAGGCCATGAGAATATCATTAGTGACCTTCACCAGAGCTGCTTCAGTGCTATGATGAGCTCTAAAACCTGACTGAAACTCCTCAAGTAGGTTATTACTTTGTAAATGTTCACATAGTTGATTACCAACTATTTTCTCAAGAATTTTAGATAAAAAAGAAGATTAGATATAGGTCTGTAGTTTACTAACTCATCTTGATCAAGAGATGGTTTCTTAAGTAAAGGTTTAATAACAGCTACTTTAAAAGCCTGTGGTACATATCCATTTACTAAGGATAGATTAATCATGTCTAAAATAGTGCCGTTGATCAAAGGGAATACCTCTTTAACAACGTGGTTGGGATTGGGTCTAACATACAGGTAGAAGGTTTAGATGAAGCTAGAATTTTAGACCTTATATTCAATAGACCACATTTAATTGTTTATTTTTTGGTTCAAGTTTAGTCATATTGATGTTTATTAGATTTTTATGATTTGCTCCTTTTAAATCCGCCTTTGATCTATTTAGTTTTGGCCGTGGGAAAGACCACGTCTCAATAGGGTAATGGGTGGGTAACAGTACAGAAGCTGCAGAGAGGTGTGTTAAACTACGGCTCTGCTTCCTGGTCTGGACCCTGGGTTATCAGCATTTAGGAGACATTAGGGGACAGAAACATTCAGACGTTTCTCGCCTTTGAATTAAATAACATACAAAGACAAAGATGCATCTTTTCTCTTGATTAAAAATTAGTGGTGTGCTTATTTAATTGATAATTATTAATATCCACTACGAGAGCATCATGCTGGGCCTGCCAGAATTTGCATCATCATCTTGAATCTTCCCACAGTGGGATGCTGCATTAAATTATTCCTAATTAACCATTATATTTATTTAAATAAACTGCAATTATTCTAACTGCACGTGATAAGAGGAGTAGGAGAGGGATAGGTGGGATTTAATTGAAGAGGTTTGATTTATGATCTATAAAATCAGTTCAAACTTTGTCAAAAAGTTCCTCTATACCTTTATTTCTCCATACCTGAGAGCTTCCAGTCTCCAGCGTGGATCCTTCAGTCCAGCCGACAGCAGCTTCACTCCTGAGTCTCCTGGATGATTGTAGCTCAGGTCCAACTCTTTCAGATGGGAGTGGTTGGAGCTCAGAGCTGATTTCAGAGAAACACAGCCTTCCTCTGAGACCAGACAGCCTGACAAGCTGCAGACGCATGATTCAACACAAGATGTTGTTATAATAAGCAATAAATAGAAATCAAACTGTATTTTGTTCTGTAGGTAATAAAAAGTAACATCTGACACATTTAAACGGGTGAATCCTGACTAGAGCTTCACTGGGTTGGAAACTCTGCAAACTGACACAAAATCTGCATAAGGTTCTAGCTTTAGCTTTCATGGAAATTCAAACTGGACCTAAAATACCAAAAATGAACTGGTTGTCTCAGTAGAACCATTGTTCTGGTGTCTAGATCGCTTTAATATTTTTTAATCTAATTGGAGTCAAGAATTGAAGCTGAGATAAAGAATAAAGCAGTGGTTTGGATCAGTGGCGTTAGCAGCGTATGGTGAACACATATTTCACACTTGCAGAATCAGCAGAATGTCTTTGAGAAATCTCCCATCTGAGGTCAGATCCAGTCTTTCAGTGCGCTTCCTTTCTTCCACTCTTTGTTAAACTTTTTCCCATATTTTCCCCACTTACTGCATCTCATTCTCTTGTTGTCTCATCACTAGTTTCCCTGTCACTCTGGGCTCTGGCCTGCGTGTGTTTGGGATGTGCTGAGTCAACTCTGGTGGACATGATGACCAGGAAACTGGGACATGGAAAGGACAAACTATCTACCACTAATATTCCGCTTTATTGTGGCAAACTGAGAGATAATTAAATGATTTCTCTCAGAAAGAAAGTCAAGCCCAAACAAACAACTTCACCTTCAAAAACACTGAGTCCTGGTTATGGGAGTAGTTGAGCAGTCGTGGTGTTGCCTGTGCACAAATAATCTTTTCTGTCTTTTTCTTTTGACTCATTGCCAGGTTATGGTGGAGCAGGTAGTGACTATATGGAATACAATAAAAACTAATGTGATTGTTTTTATTTTACCTAATCCAAATGTCATTTTTGGGTTTAATCCATCTTTTTAACAAACATCTAAATGTCTTTCTTCATGAGATCCGGGGCTGTTTAGAAAACATCCAGGGCTTCAGACCATTTTGGTAGAACAACACCTTTTTCTTTTCTCTCCCTTTTTCTTTTCTCCCAGCTCTGCTTTGATTTCTCTGCTTCATCTTTCTCTGTTCTCATCTCTCCTGCTGCTCAATCAGCGCACTGCATTCTGGGATCTTTATGTGCTGAGACGGAATAGTCCATTTTAGTAAATGGAAAGGTGAGCAGAAGTTGATGATGCATTATGTTAGATTTTTCTGTTACCTTTGTGATTGTAAATCTTAATAATTTTATTTAAACATACATAAATAATTAATGGGCAGTGTTAAATGGCTGGGTAACCAGCGGGTCCCCTTACTGGTGGGGGCCCAGGTGGTTGTTTTCAGCTTCTCTGCATTGAGGTAACGTATAGTTGTCTGTAGATGAATAATATATCAGAATCAGAATGTTTATTATTGTCGTTGTACATCGTGTTCCACACATGTACAACGAGATTGAAGCCAGCTCCAACCAGTGCACTCATATCAAAATGCCAGATAATCAAAAATATATACAGTACAATATACAGTAGTGTTATGTACATTAGAGATATAATATATGTTGCTGTATAGATTGTTAAATATGTGTGTTAATATTTCAGGACAGAAACTGTAAATATTGTACAGTGTCAAAATTACAGTTTTTTGAATGATGAATAATGTCAATAAACTTATATTTAAATAAACTTTTTAGCAGACAAAAGTTAACAAATCTATCAGTGAACTAACATTTCCATGATGTTTTAGCAGGTAATGGACAGAAATCTGGTTTCAACAGGATGGAGAACTTTGTACCTGAGAGTTTCCAGTCTGCAGTTTGGACTCTCCAGTCCAGCAGAGAGAAGCTTCACTCCTGAATCCTGCAGGTTGTTGTTACTCAGGTCCAGTTCTCTGAGACTGGAGGACTGGGAGCTGAGAACTGAGGACAGAGCTTCACAGCTTCTCTCTGAGAGGTTACAGTCACTCAGTCTGAGGAGTCAGGGAGAAACATCTGCTATTAAACAATTCATCAGAAATATTGTTGATTTCTTTACAGTCACCAATGTTCTCCTTGGAAAGATTGATGGATCTGTCTGATTTTACACGTCTTTATGTTGCCTTTTGATGTGAACTGGTTCATCATAAATAAACTGAAGCAACATGAATCAATAGCCCCATTTACAAAACCCTTGTTAAACAGATCCGAGCCGAGTCCAGTCCAAGCTTGGATCGGTTAACCAAGCCAAGACGACCGTTTACACACCACGCTATCCCGGTTCCTTGGTTGCTCCTTGCCTCCTAGTGACAATCTGCAGTACTACTGTTTTCTGGGATTGAAGGCGGGACAAAGCAAATCAAAATGGCGGTGCCCGTAACATTCAGGAAGTTATGCTCAGAGAGAGTCGGCGTTTGGGACGTGGATAAGACAAACGAACGTCTAATAAGGATTTACAGGTGCAGGAAACGACAGATGCTGAGGTTCATCACACTGCTAAATAGAATCATCTCTGGAAATTGTGTGGCACGGTAAGGAAGCTAGTATTTTTATGAATGTCTGAAATTTGTCTGAATGGAGTGTGAATCGGGACGTGCAGCCAGACATGGCGGAAAACCCGCGGACAGTGAGCTGACTGTAAGGGGATGACGCGGTCATGCGCTCTTCGTTATCAGATAACCGGGACAAAAAAAAAAACAGGCCAAGACCTACTCAGGAACTGGTCTGCAGTTAGCGCGGTCCAGTTATGTTTAGCGCGGTCCAGTTCAGTCTGCTTACCGTTTACACTCGTACTTAGAGTTATCTCGGTTACCGAGCTCGGATTGGTCTCGTCTCGGTTAAAAAAGGGTAGTGTAAACGGGGTACATATTTGCCTCATTAGCAGATTTCTCACTATCAGAAATAAAAGCAGCAACAATCTGTGTCCTTACAGAGCTTTGTTGGAGGCTTTAACCACTGGCAGCAGCCTCAGAAGAACCTCCTCTGAAGTAGAGTATTTCTTCAGGTCAAACACATCCAGATCTTCTGCTGATGACACTAAGATGAAGATCAGAGCTGACCACTGAGCAGGAGACAGTTCATCAGTGGAGAGACGTCCTGAACTCAGAGACTGTTGGATCTCCTCCACTAGAGAACGATCCTTCAGTTCATTCAGACAGTGGAACAGATTGATGCTTTTCTCTGCAGACACATTCTCACTGATCTGCTCCTTGATGTACTGAACTGTTTCCTGATTGATCTGTGAGCTACTTCCTGTCTGTGTCAACAGACCTTGTAGGAGTCTTTGATTGGTCTGCAGTGAAAGTCCCAGGAGGAACCGGAGGAACAAGTCCAGGTGTCCATTTGGACTCAGTAAGGCCTGATCAACAGCTCTCTGGTGAAAAGACTTTGGTTTAGGTTTCTTAGAAAATAAAGACTCCTTAGACGTTTGAGTTTCTTCCATCAGGTTGACACCAGAGTTGATGAAGGTCCGATGAACATGAAGAGCAGCCAGAAACTCCTGAACACTCAGATGGACGAAGCAGAACACCTTGTCCTGGATCAGTCCTCCTCTCTCCTCTCTAAAGATCTGTGTGAACACTCCTGAGTACACTGAGGCTGCTCTGATATCGATGCCACACTCTGTCAGGTCTGATTCATAGAAGATCAGGTTTCCTTTCTGCAGCTGATCAAAAGCCAGTTTTCCCAGAGACTCAATCATCTTTCTGCTCTCTGGACTCCAGTGTGGATCTGTTTCAGCTCCTCCATCATACTTGACCTTCTTCACTTTGGTCTGAACCACCAGGAAGTGGATGTACATCTCAGTCAGGGTGCTGGGCAGCTCTCCTCCCTCTCTGGTCTCCAACACGTCCTCCAGAACCGTAGCAGTGATCCAGCAGAAGACTGGGATGTGGCACATGATGTGGAGGCTTCTTGATGTCTTCATGTGGGAGATGATCCTCCTGGCCTGCTCCTCATCTCTGAATCTCTTCCTGAAGTACTCCTCCTTCTGTGGGTCAGTGAACCCTCTGACCTCTGTCACCATGCCAACACACTCAGGAGGGATCTGATTGGCTGCTGCAGGTCGTGTGGTTATCCAGAGGTGAGCAGAGGGAAGCAGTTTCCCCCTGATGAGGTTTGTCAGCAGAACATCCACTGAGGTGGACTCTGTAGCGTCAGTCAGGATCTCCTGGTTCTGGAAGTCCAGAGGAAGTCGACTCTCATCCAGACCATCAAAGATGAACAGAACCTGGAAGTGTTCAAAGCTGCAGAATCCTTTGGTTTCAGTGAAGAAGTGATGAACAAGGTCCACCAAGCTGAACTTTTTCTCTTTCAGCACATTCAGCTCTCTGAAGGTGAATGGAAATATGAAGTGGAAGTTCTGGTGGGCTTTGTCTTCAGCCCAGTCCAGAGTGAACTTCTGGGTTAAGACTGTTTTCCCAATGCCAGCCACTCCCTTTGTCATCACTGTTCTGATTGGTTGATTTCTTCCAGGTGGGACTTTAAAGATGTCTTCTTGTCTGATGGTTGTTTCTGGTCTGTGTGGTTTCCTGGATGCTGTTTCAATCTGTCTGACCTCATGTTCATCATTGACCTCTCCAGTCCCTCCCTCTGTGATGTAGAGCTCTGTGTAGATCTGGTTCAGAAGGGTTGGACTTCCTGCTTTAGCGATCCCCTCAAACACACACTGGAACTTCTCCTTCAGACCAGATTTTAGTTTATGTTGAATTGGAGCAATATGTTCTAAATGAACAGAAAAGGTGAAATCAGGAAGGAAACCAAATGATCTTGTGAAGATGATGTGAATAAATGTGATTCCATCTCTTCAGACATCAGTAAATGTGTGATTTATCCATCAGGTTAAATCTTTGTAGAAATCCTCTTACTGCTCTGCAGACAGTCAGCCAGCTCCTCCTGCTTCATCCTCCTCAGGAAGTTCAGAGTGATCCTCATCAGTGCCTCTCTGCTGCTCCTCCTCTTCTCTTCATCCTCACCTTCCAACACCTCCTCATCATCTCTCTGACTCTCTGAGCAGTCTGGGTCATCTGGACTCAGAACCTTCTGGAACTTCTTCAGCTCCATCTTCACAAAAGTGACAATGTTGTCCTCCAGCAGCTGGAACAGAATAATATATGAAGGACACATCAGACTAAGATCATGGATGCAAACATGAGAACCATGTTGGACAGACTGATGGTCCACTGGTCCACAAAGTCCAGCATGGAGACGACTGAACAGAACCGATGGAAAACTAGTTGTTGTACATGTACAGACCATAAATATGGAGTCCAGCTGGGTTTGATGCTGCCGGGCCAACGGACCTCTGGGAACCTCTGAGTTCTGCTGGTCCACTCTGTGGAGGAACCAGAACAATTAGGAAGGAAGGAAATATTCATCCAGCAGTTTTCACAGATGAAATCACCAAAAGCTTCACAGTAAAAGTCCTTAAGACAGAAAAACTGAAATGAACATGACACAAAGAAGTCAACAAGAGGAAGAAGAAATAAAAAAGCTTGCAGATGATTTTGTAAAAGTATAAAAATGTCAAAGCGTGTGTCTGCACTACCTACAGAAAGGTTTCCTACTCACAGTTCATTCTGGGGCCTTATTCTTAAACTCAAAAGCAAATTTAGAGGAGCAGACTAAAGCTGACTCCAAAGCCTTTTTGCTATAAGCTTCTACTTTGAAGTTATTCCTCTGGATCCAAAGCACTGGGCTGTTGTCCCTCTGGGGACCTTTGTGGAACATTGTGAGGCTGAGCCACAGGGAACCTTCTGAGCTTTTCTTGCAGACTACCTACAGCCAGCCTCATCTGGTCTTCTGCCCCCCGGAGAGACTTCAGCTCCATGGTATAAAAGATGTACAGCAGAGAGGTGATCAACAGGATAGATAAGCACAGGGCGGCCAGCAGGTAGAAGGATATATGAGGGAAAGGTTGCTGGGCTCCCAGAGCGAAGCAGGGAACCGCTGCTATGGCCAGCTCCAGGAACCAAGCCCATCAATCCAGTGTATGCAGCGGTGTAGCGCATCCTCTCAGCGCAGTGCAAGCCCATTTTGACTTCTGTGCGTGCCTCGGTTAGAGTGTCAACCAGCTCAGCTAGCTTCTCTGCAGGACTGTCCTGAGTCTTGTCACTTCCAGTCTGACCTGGAATGTGAGATTCTAGCCGTAACTCGGCAGTGAGAGCCTCCTGATCAGAATATGGGAGAAGATGGCCAGGAACGGAGCCTTTGGTGGTGGACATGAAATCACAATAAACAGCGGCTTTGGAGGAACCCTTGAACAAGATGTAGTCGATCCAAATACCTTTTTCAAAGGGGACGAGCTAATGTTTACTGATGAAGAGGTCATCTGCAAATAAAGTCATACCATTTTCACACCCATCAAATTTAGCTGTTTCTACACAAGAGTCCCTCAGTCCAGTGTAAGACATCAGTAGTCTGCAGCCGAGGTCTTGAGGGCGCATGTTGATGTCACCTCTCACAATGACCACATCTGCTCCTGTAGACGTAAAGGGCGGATGAATTGCTGCGGCTCCCAGGCCTGGACCACTCTGTTGGAGAGGTAAGACTCCTTCTCTCTGCTGAATTCTGCATACAGTTGTGTGACATAGACGTTTGCAGTCAGGGCCGCCAGATTCAGAATGGTCATTCCAACGGCTTTGCCTCCAAACCAGTCCCCATGGTGAGCCATGTAAGGGTAACCGTTCAAAGAGTAGCGATAAAGGGACATGTCAAGGATTTGGAGTTTGGAAAGAATGGCCAGTCCAGCTCCTGTGACTCCGCTTTTGAAGTAATGAGAGTTACGATGAGTAGAGGCCAGCTTTGTTTTCAAGTATAGAAAGTCCTTCTCACTCCACACCTCTTGCAGTAAGATGACTTTGTTAACGGTGTGACTTCCTCATTGCGTTCTGCATTAGACAATGTAACTCCCTTGAAAAAGAAGGTGATTGTTCAGAGGAAGCTGGCTCCCTGGTTTAATTTAGAGCTGCGTTCCTTGAAGCACAGTGTTAGGAAATTGGAGACAAAATGGCGCTCTACACACCAAGAGGAATCCTACCTAATCAGGAAAGACAGTCTACTGTTGTATAAAAAGACCCTTCGCAGAGTTAGAGCAGCATATTTTTCATCATTTATATGATGAAAAATATGTTTTGGGTTGATGGGTTAAAAGCGGGGCGATGTGGCACAGAGGTTAGGGAGTTCGTCTTGCAATTGGCAGGTTGCTGGTTCAATCCCCTGCACTGACTGTCTCTGTCGTTGTGTCCTTGGGCAAGACACTTCACCCACATTGCCTGCTGGCGGTGGTCAGAGGGCCCGGTGGCACCGGTGCATGGCAGCCTCGCCTCTGTCAGTCTGCCCCAGGGAAGCTGTAGCTACTAACATAGCTCACCACCGTCAGGGTGTGAATGGGTGAATGACTGAACTGTAGTGTAAAGCGCTTTGGAGGTTGTCAAGACCAGTTAAAGCGCTACACAAGTACAAGCCATTTACCATTTACCATCATTTATTGAGAAGAACAAAATAATCCTAGATTTCTCTTCAGTACAGTTGCCAAACTTACACAGAGTCAGAGCTCCGTTGATCCATCCATTCCCATAGCTCTTAGCAGTAATGATTTTATGGGATTCTTCATAAATAAAATTGATTCTATTAAAAATAAAATAATTGGCATCCTCCCAAACATGATTACATCGTCCTCAGTAAGTGAGGCAGCATTGGAGGAATCTTTAGAACCTGCGCAGTGTCTGAACTGTTTAGAAACAGTAGAGCTTTCTGAGCTATCTAAAATATTAGCTTCATCTAAACCTTCTACCTGTATGTTAGACCCGATCCCAACCAAGTTGTTTAAGGAGGTATTCCCTTTGATCAGTGGCTCTATTTTATTAATAATAATAATAATAATATTTGAACTTTATTGATTCCTTGAGGCAGACACCCTGTCTACTTTTAAGACTAAGCTTAAAACTTTTCTTTTTGACAAAGCTTATAGTTAGAGTGGCTTATGTTACCCTGAGCCAGTGAGCAGACATTATATCTGTCCACACAGAGACAATCAGAAGGTAAAGGTCCATGAAGGACATCTGGATGTGAGCAGAGAACCAGAGGATCCAGGTAGTTGGAGATGTTTAATGTTCCTGCTGATCCACTAAGAACCAACAGAACCTCTGATGGTCCACTTCAGCTCAGCTTGGTTCCACCAACCACATGATGAAGCTTTCCTTCCATGCTGAACTGCTCTCACAACGCACACAGGAACCAAGTCTTGATGGGTCAGACTGGCTCTACCAGCTATTTCCCAGCGGGTCGTGGAAATGTGATCCACTGTTAGTCTGACATGGAGCCAGGAAGCAGCAGAACCTCCTGATCAGCATCAACACTCCAGACATGAAGACATGAAGGTGTTTTCATCAGAACAGGGCAGCTGATTTCTGGAGATAACGGATCAAACCTCTGTCTGCAAATAGAACTGGAACATCTGAGAGCTCACTGGGAGGAACTGGGTTTCTGTTCTTGGCTCTTAAAGAAATGTAACGGGTCATTTCCAGAACCTCAGACCCCGACTGAGGAGACCGGTCCATACTAGGGGTGGTGATTGGCTAAAATATCACAACATGATTCCTTGCAGTGAAATCAGGATTTTATTAGTTTCCCAAAGTAACAATAAAGCTGTTGAAGAAAAATCTAGAGAAGCATTTAGACCAGAGCATTTCTGGACCCATTTTAATGAGTTGCTGCAGTTCTGCTAACTTGTCTGAAGCTCAACTGAAATGTAATAAATCCATTGAGATATTTAAGAGCTGAAGAACAGCTGCAGCTCTAAACTCCTGTGAGGGAACAACACCAAGTCTCTGGTTCTGATCCCAGTGATTGTTCCAGCTCCAGCTGAGAAGAACTGAAACTCTTCAGTCACTAAAACTGAGGAAGACTTTCAGATACGATGACAAAACGGTTCAGGAACAAAGAAAGAAAGTCCAGTTGGTTCCATGTTGGATTTGATTCAATCACTATGAATATGGGAGAGGGACTAAACAGTCCAGTTAGCTCATTAACATGGAACAGAACCAATCAGAGTGAGCTCCAGTCCAAACTAAATCTTTGACTTTAAGCAGAGAAAAGTGTTTAATGATGGCGACTAATCAATGAGGCCCAAAAGCAAACAGATCAGAGCTGTTAAACATGATGCAGCAGCATCCAGGACGCCTCCAACAACATCCATTCTTTCCACTTTCACTGCTGTGGTTCTGGAGAACATCCAACACACACCGCTTCACATATGAACATAGAAATGTGGGAAAAAGAGCTGAGCTCACGTTAAACACATGTTGGAATAAAAACATTTCACACTGACTCAGTTTCCACAGTTACAGCAGTTAGATACAGCTCACCTCTCTGAGGATGGAGGTCCAGAAGATTTGAAGTCCATGAAGTATTTCTTTGAATCATCGCTCTTAAAGGACACACAGCTGGGTTCTGGTTCTGGTTCATGTGTTTCTGTCAGTGTCTTAGGAATCCTGTAAGAAGAATACTTATCTTAATATCTACATAGAGGGACCAGCTGGTTCTGTTGATCTGGGTCGTATTTAGACAGAAAATAAATGTAAAGGTTCTTCCATAAATGTCTGATCAGCCGTCCTTCTTTCTAGGATGAATAATGTTGAACACATGTTGGTCATCAAGATCCAGGAAATGTTCTGGAAGTTGGTGAGTTTTTCCAGATGTGTCCTGCTGGAACCCAGAGCTCTAAGCAACAGGCTGGTGTCACTCAGCTGGTTGTGCAACACTGACTTGCTGTTTGTCAGAACCCACTGGTACCATGCTGAGCTGCTCTGTTCAGTCTGGATGAAGCAGCAAAGAGGAACAGCAGCAGCTTCAGGACCACTTGGTCTCTTCTGGCCTGATATAGTGAGAACGCTGTGTGAAAAGGGCTCTGGACACTTAGAGATGCTGATCTCACCTCTGAGCGTGGCTCTGGCTCTCAGCTTCCCCACACAGAGTGGTTTTAGAGGGAGGGACTCCCTCCTCTCTGTCCTCACACTGATCCATGCTGCTGAATTCACATCCACATCAGCTCACACACACTTTCTACCTTCACCTGCAGAGGAAACACAAATCATTCATCTGCACATCAACTCTGATCATCCTTTACATCATTAGTGCTGGAAAAAGATCAGCTGCTCCTCCTCTGATTGGCTCTTCTTCTCTGCTTCATATCAGTGTCAGTTGAATGCAGTCAGACAGCAGTGAGAGCAGCTGCTGTACTTCTACTATCAGTCCACTAGATGGAGCCATGGAGCAAAATTTCATCCACTGACACTGATTCACTCTGACTGAACGTCAGCAACTATTTTATTTCACAATCATCAAACTCTACAAGTGGATTATCTGCTGCATCAAAGCTGAACTATTTAATAATCTGACTGAATCAAACACATCTTAACACTGATGTCATTTTATTTTGAACAGGAAGCAGCAGGAAGCTGTTGTTTCTGACTTTAATGGGAGACCAGAGTTTGATTCCAGGAAATAAGATAAGCTTTATTGATCTCACATTGGAGAAATTCACGTCTCACTGATCAGTAGTCATGGGAAAGAGGAGTCAAGTAGGACGAGGTGCATCAAATATATACACAGTATGTCCTTGTTATACCATGGATCAGAAGGAGTAGGTAAGAAAAAGCAAACAGAAAGAAAAAAAAATACAAAAAGAAATAAGGCAAAGGGTGCCTTCTGTACATTCACATGAAGCAGTTTGTTCAATGAATAAAACAAACAAACATCAGCTGTTCATCGTGTTGTTTGGTTCCAGTTTATCAATAATCAATAATCCTGTAGATTAGTCTTCAGACAGCAGAGATGAGACTTTGTGCTGAAATCAGAAGTGAACATGTTCTCCAGACATCAGAGAGCAGAAACAAAGAGGAAAGTTCCTCAAGACAAAGTTCTGGTAGGAAACAAAGCAAACTTACAGTTTGTTCAGACGGTCCAAAGTGCTGAAGAACAAGATGTGAACAACAGACTGAGACCAAACAGAACCACCGTAGAACCAGACTGGGTTCCGTCTGGATAGGTTGAAGTGAGAAAGTGAAATTAAAAACAGGCACTTCTGTTATTTTGATGACATTACAGTTTCTGTTCCTTTCTGGTTTTTCTAAGGAGGAACAAAGGAAATAAAATGATCAACAGCTTCTTCTTCTTCTACTGCCAGCTGAGAACTAGCAGAAAGTAGTTTATTTAAGTGTACAAAAATATATACCTATATCATACTTAAAATGAGAGAGCATACTTGAATTTTACTTTTTATAAAAGATATTTCATATGCTTAATGTTCATAGTGAAGTGTACTTGTTTTAATTTTAATCAGAAGTTTAAGACTAAGTACAATAATACTAAGACTTAAGCTTCTACTATAATACTGAAGCTTATAACTGTACTTTTGGTGTACTTTTTCTCATATCTGTCACAAAGTGCTAAAACTAGAATATTTTGATTCATTACAGAATCAGGATGAGTCATTGACTCATGCTTACATTTACATTGTTCATTACACACTTTGCTTTGAGGTATCACCACTGTTATAAACTTACATGTTCAAGATCACACAGTGTTGAATTTTACATGTTTATAGTAAATAGTAAGTGTGCTCAATTTAATTATCTACGTTTACCTAGAAACATACAGAGGAATACATTAACTTCACTTTACTGAACAAGTTCTAGACCTTTTCATAAATGTTTGGCGATGGTGTCATGAACACAGCATCATCTCTTTTAACAACACATTTGGTTTAAATCATGTCAGGCCACACAGCATTAAAAGTTTGGAATATATATCAAGGTACTTTGTACATTGATATGTGAATCTTTACATACAGGCACTATTCCCACCAAGCTGTGCGCATGTGCTAACGTACACTGCATCTGGATTCAGCGCATACATCGATGGAGTGCAGAAAAGTCAAAACTGAACTGAAAACAAAATAATAATAAAAAAAGTTATTTTGTAGCATTTTGCAATTCTGGTGCAATGGTGTTACTTCTTTATATTTGGGGAGGTGGCGGTGTGTGTCATTGTTATTCCTGTTGCATGTCAGCTGTCTGTGTAGATGTGTTTTTGGGGTCTCTGCTTATCTGAGATCATAAGTGCTGTTTTTCAACCAGTTTGGTTGGTCTTTGACTGCTACACCTGCTGTTTGATTCTCGAGAATTGCTGCTCCACTGGCATTATCAGCTGCAGATGGAGCATTTTGCAGTGCCCATATATATATATATATATATATATATATATATATATATATATATATATATATATATATATATACATACACTCCAAAAAACTTTTTTTTCACTATTATTATTTTTTACAAATGTGATGAACACAGCTGTGTCAGTCCAGTGAGCAGTAGTAGCGCTTCAAGAGCTCCCGATGTCATGGAGGAGGTAGTGGACAGCAGAAACCTTCAGGTACAGTTTAAGAACACAAAAGGATCTACTCTTAGAACTTTTGTGTCTCATGTATGATAATTGGTCAACAATTAACCGTGTTGATGCAACCATTTAAATGTTAATTTCATTTCACAAAGCAGCCAGAAGTACTGACTGAGAGAGAAGGAGCAATATGGACACTGAGTCATGGAACTCTAAGCCTTTTGACTATTTCTCACACCCTCCAAGGATTTGAATATTGTTCAGTACCCACCCAAATCAGAAAAGCAAAAGAATAATTCCAAATGTATTTCACTCTGGCAAAAACAGAAAATGGCTGACATACAATCAAGCTAATCACTCTATTCTGTCTTGCATTTACCAAAACCTTTAGCTTCTGACTCTGCATTTGTCAAAGGAGGCATGTATACATGGAAACATGTCCACCAGCATATTCAGCAGCATGAGAAAAGTAATGGCAGTAGAGAAAGCACAGAAGCCTTTTTTCTCAGAGGCAGCAAATCAGAAATCCATACAGTGATAAGCAAACGTCAGTTCAGTTAGACCAGGTCAGAAAGAGAAGGCAGGTCATGGAAAGTGTTATTGACATTGTTTAAGGTTTCAGTAAATGTGGACTTAACTACTTACTACGGATGACACCACAATGGTTATATAAAGTATACAACTTAGAAAACATGTCAGTCAAGGGTGTAGGAATGTGTTGAACATTGTGGGAGACGCATATAGGAAACCTTTCAGATCTGTAAATGGTTCAATAAGTTTTATTGGTCAAAAATGCATTTATGTAGATTGATTGGGCGTTGAACTGGTTTTTTCAGTGATAACTTTCTGACACGCCTGTCCTGTCACCTCTGAATCTCTCAGCTGTCTATTCCCACACTGAATGCCCTAAAAAGAAAAGCTACAATAGCTACATTTACACCAACAAGACTAATAGGAATAAACAGCCGATCAGAATAGAAATGTGTCCTGTTAACATGCCGGGTGAAATATTGTCAAATTAAGATCAATTGGAATGAAATTGTAATCCAAATGAGACGGTTGAGTTCTACTGATTGACAATCAGATTGAGATTCATGTAAACGCTTCTCAAGATCAAGTTATTTTAAATGTGGCAACCAGTGTTGGGGAGTTACGGATTACATGTAACGACGTTACGTAATTTAATTACAAAAAAAGAGTAATTGTAATTCGTTACAGTTACAATGAGAAAATATGTAATTCAGTTACAGTTACTTCCGAAAATATTAAGAATTACAAATTTAGTTACATTTTTTTAAAAAATATAAAGAAAAACCTTTGCGAAATATGTAATGATATTTTTATTGCTTCGCGCCCTGTATCGCCGTTTCCCGCTACGGCTCCTCCTTGTCTCTATCACTCTGATGATCCAGCCTGTGCTGGTGGAGCCTTCTGAAAGAACAGCAAGCGAGCGGACGTTTCACGGTTTTATTTCAGCTCAAGCAGCGCATCAAAAATGACAGCCTTCAAGCTTGTTGACAGCCACCTCTTGTTATTCACACACAACAATAAACCGTGAGAGCCGACGTGTGTTGTGAAACTGCAAAACTTTGTCTTAAGCGGAAAATCAAACGCGCGTCTACACAGCTCAGCGTTCACAGTGTTGCATTCGTGAGCGTCGGAAAGCTATGGTGCATTCAGGAGCATGGGACATTTCAGTTTTACAACGAAAAAGGCAGAAAACGGAACAGAACTTAACTCATACAATAATGTATTTATCCAGAAACAGTGTGGGCTTTCTTACAATACTGAATGCTCTATAATTGTATTTCAGTTATTTTTGATTATGCACATGTGCTAGCTTTTTTTTTTTTTTATTATTCAAATTTTTATTATGGAACGATAAGGAGGGCGTGTATCACCTCCATTTACAAAGGATGGTACTGACATTTACTAGCATCCATTCAGTTTAACATATTGGTCCATATTACATACCTCTTCCTGTGTTTATCCTACCTCCAGTATTTAGCGTTCCATTTTTTTTTTTTATCTTTTTATTTCCTTCTTCTGCCCCAGATCCTCTCAGAGGAACGGGGAGAAAAAAGAATAAGCAAATTGGTGTCACGTCATGAAAACTTTCCTGAACTGTAAAACAATATACATCGAACAGAGTAGCTAAAGAACAATAGGCGTCACCTCATTTTCATTGTTTTCAGATCTGGAGTCCATGAAAATTTGCCATGGGGTCCAGGATCTTTCAAATCTGTCCTGTTCCAGTTTCAGTGCAAATGTCAGTTCTTCCATCTTGCGAATGTCTTGGATGATGTTTATCCAGTCTTGTAGTGTGGGCGTTTTATCCATCATCCATTTTCGAGTGATTGCTTTTTTGCTAGCAGTAAGCATTATATTGAACATGTATGTTTTATAGAACCCCTTTACACAATTTGGTCTTCTGCCCAGGAACAACGTCTCAAAGTCCAGAACAAGATTGACCCCAATAACAAACTCTACACTTTGTTTAATTGTCTCCCAGAAGGAAAGTAGTTTAGGACAGCTCCAAAAAATATGTAAGTGGCCGGCTTGACTAGACCCACATAACCTCCAGCATGTTCTGTCTGCATTTTTGCCCCTCTGAGCTGGTGTTTTAAAGAAGCGTGTAGCAGTCTTCCAGGCAAATTCCTTATAGGCTAGTGATGATGTACAACAGTTATTCAAAATATCAGACCAATCCTCAATGAGAATTTGATCGTTCCTTTCTTTGTCCCATCTCTCCTTTATATATAGTGTATTCCCACCCGCCAAGATTTGTAGTTCATTATACATTTTAGACGTTAATTTATTAATGGGGGTTGATTGATACGATTTTAGAAAGATGTTCAATATGTCGACAAATGTTCAATTCAATTCAATTCAATTCAATTTTATTTATATAGCGCCAAATCATGAAACATGTCATCTCAAGGCACTTTACAAAATCAAGTTCAATCATATTATACAGATTGGGTCAGATTATACAGATTGGTCAAAAATGTCCTATATAAGGAAACCAGTTGATTGCTTCAAAGTCCCGACAAGCAGCATTCACTCCTGGGGAACCGTAGAGCCACAGGGAGAGTCGTCTGCATTGTACATGGCTTTGCTGCAATCCCTCATACTGAGCAAGCATGAAGCGACAGTGGGAAGAAAAACCACCCATTAACGGGAAGGAAAAACCTCCGGCAGAACCGGGCTCAGTATGAACGGTCATCTGCCTCGACCGACTGGGGTTACAGAAGACAGAACAGAGACACAACAAGACAGACAAACAAGCACAGAAGCACACATTGATCTAGTAATCTGCTCTACATTAGGTGGTAGTAGCGGGTGAGCCGTCTTCTCTGGATGATGTCACAGTTAACAGAACGCCAGACCAGGTGTACCTACTATGAAGGGAAAAAGAGAAAGCAAAAAGTTAAAAGCTTAAATGACAACAGTCATTTCAATGTAATACAATGCAAAACTGGAGAACAGTAGACTGAAGAACAGTAGAAATCAGTAGAGTGAGAAAATTAGACCCTGATGTCCTCCAGCAGCCTAGGCCTATCACAGCACAACTATAGAGATAGCTCAGGGTATGAGCCACTCTAACTATAAGCTTTGTCAAAAAGGAAAGTTTTAACATTAGTCTTAAAAATAGATAGGGTGTCTGCCTCACGGACCAAAACTGGGAGTTGGTTCCACAGGAGAGGAGCCTGATAGCTAAAGGATCTGCCTCCCATTCTACTTTTAGAGACTCTAGGAACCACCAGCAGACCTGCAGTCTGAGAGTGAAGTGCTCTGTTAGGAACATACGGGGTAATCAGAGCTCTGATATATGATGGAGCTTGATTATTAAGGGCTTTATACGTTAGAAGGAGAATTTTAAATTCTATTCTTGATTTAACAGGAAGCCAATGAAGGGAAGCTAAAATTGGAGAAATATGATCCCTCTTGTTGATTTTCATCAGAACTCTTGCTGCAGCATTTTGGATCAGCTGAAGACTTCGAACTGCATTTTGTGGACTTCCTGATAGTAAAGAATTACAATAGTCCAGCCTTGAAGTAACAAATGCATGGACTAGTTTTTCAGCATCACCCCTGGACAGAATGTTTCTAATTTTGGCAATATTCCGGAGGTGAAAAAAGGAAACTCTGGAAACCTGTTTAATATGGGATTTAAATGACATGTCTTGGTCGAAAACAACACCAAGATTTTTAACTTTATTACCAGAGGCCAAGTTAATGCCATCCAGATTAAGGGATTGATTAAGAACTTTATTTTTTGAAGACTCTGGCCCAAAGATTACAACTTCTGTCTTGTCAGAATTTAAATGCAGGAAATTTAAAGTCATCCAGCTTTTGATGTCATCAAGACATGACTGCAGTCGAAGTAACTGATTGGATTCATCAGGATTTATGGATAAATATAGCTGAGTGTCATCAGCATAACAGTGAAAATTAATCCCATGCTGTCTGATAATTTTGCCAATCGGAAGCATATATAGTAAATAGAATTGGTCCAAGGACTGAACCCTGTGGTACTCCACAAGTGACCCTAGAGTTTGAGGAAGATTTATTATTAACATGAACAAACTGGAATCTGTCCGACAGATAAGATTTAAACCAGCCTAATGCTTTTCCCTTAATCCCTACAGTATGCTCAAGTCTTTGTAGGAGAATATTGTGATCAACTGTATCAAACGCAGCACTGAGATCTAACAGGACAAGTATAGACACAAGTCCATTATCTGAGGCCATGAGAATATCATTGGTGACCTTCACCAGAGCTGTTTCAGTGCTATGATGAGCTCTGAAGCCTGACTGAAACTCCTCAAGTAGGTCATTACTTTGTAAATGTTCACATAGTTGATTAGCTACTACTTTCTCAAGAATTTTAGATAAGAAAAGAAGATTAGATATAGGTCTGTAATTTACTAACTCATCTTGATCAAGAGATGGTTTCTTAAGTAAAGGTTTAATAACAGCTACTTTAAAAGCCTGTGGTACATATCCATTTACCAAGGATAGATTAATCATGTCTAAAATAGGACCTCTGATCAGAGGGAATACCTCCTTAAACAACTTGGTTGGGATTGGGACTCCTTCAAAGTGTTTTCTTTGGGGAAGCTCAGCCAAACACACAGCTGCTCATTATGGCTGATATCCGTGCTTTCATCCAGAGCCATGCTGAAACAGGCCACTATCCTCCATCCGTCTCATTATTGTTGAATTATTATTATTATTATTTCAGCATAGGGCTGTTTATTTATTTGAGGTCTTATTGAATTCAAAGTTAATTTTATTTATAAAAACACTTAAAAACAATGACAGTTGCAAATATCAAAGGAAAAAGTTAAACCAATAGAATCAACATTGATTTAACTATAAAAACAAGAAGACTTTAAACTGTTCTGATCATCATTAATACTATTTTGATTCTCTTTCCTTTCAATTAATTTTTTACAGATTTTATGATTGTTAGATTATTTTAGCATAGGGCTGTTCATTTGTTTTAGTTATTGATTTTAATTTCCTTAATTTATTTATTAAAACACTTTAAAACAATCACAGCTGCACATGTCAGATGCAAAACAGTTAAAATAATAAAATCAACATTGTTTTAATTGTAAAAACCAGAAGTCTCATGCTGTGTTTTAAGCCAAAGAGTAAAATAGTGTTCAAGTTTTAAAGTTTAATGTCTTGTCATGTTATCATATGGCTGCTGTTTATTCTTATAGATTAATCTGGTTCTGTGGTTCTGAAAGTGCTCTATAAATAAAGCTGGGATGGTACTGGGTCTAAAAACTGGAGAACAGAACATAAAGCTGGCCGTAGTTTTAGTCTTGGATCTAAATGTTCCACATTACTTCTGACATGATGGAGCGAGTCTGTTGAAGCTAGATGCCTTTCTCAGGGTAGGGCTGCATGTGAACGCTGCTACTTTCTGCTACATCACGTTGGCTCCATGCACGGCTCTGCTCAAAGCAGCAAAACAGGAACTATTTCTCTGCAAGTTCATGTTTCTAGTTCTGTTCAGTGTAGTTCTAGAGCTCAGAAACACTTTCTACCTTCACCTGCAGAGGAAACACAAATCATTCATCTGCACATCAGCTCTGATCCTCTGATGACGTCACAGCTCACCTGGTTTGTAGTTTTTCTTTCAGACTAAAACAGTCAGCAGAGCGTCTGCAGTGATATCAGAGGCAGGTTGATAAAGTCTTGATGAGAAAGGAGAGAAGTTGTGCTGAAAATGTTTCCTGATGGCGTCCTGAGGAGAAATGAGCCCAGAGAACAGAGCTGCTGGTTGCTTCCTGCTGCAGGAACTGCTCAGACTGGTCTGGCTGAGTGGGAGTCAGAGGAAAGTTCACCTGCTGACGTCTGAAGACATGAAGCCTTCTCATGACTCCCAGTGTGAACACAAACACTCTGCTGCTGTTTAAATGGCTTCATTGTTGTTCTGCTGATCCAGGTTCTGTTCAGCTCTGATGGAACCATATGAAGGTAGATTTGTGTCTTTATTATTCAATCAAAAAAAAGGTTGCTTCAATCAAAAAATATATTTTCAATTAAAAAAAAATTCACTTCAATTAAAAAAAAACTTTTCAATCAAAGAAAAAAAGTATTTGAATCCAAAAATATATTTGAGACTCAAAAAAATACATTTGAACACTGATTTTCTTTGATTGAAAATGTTTTCTTTGATAGAAGTCAGTTTTTTTTTGTTTGAAGCAATGTTTTTAATTGAAGTAGCATTGTTTTTTGATTGGACCATATAATGGGTAGGACATTTGTGTCTTTATCATTCAATCAAAAAATAAGTTGCTTCAAACAAACAAACAAGGGAATCAATAAAAAAAGTCACTTAAATCAAAAGATAAACGTTTTCAATCATAGAAAATAGTTTTGAATGCAAATAAAATATTTGAGACTCCAAAAATTGCATTTGAACACTTTTTTTTAATTGAAAATGTTTTCTTTGATTGAAGTAATCTTTTTTTGCGTTTGGGGTATACATGGGTAGGACATTTGTGTCTTAATCATTCAATTCCAAAAAAGTTGTTTCAATCAAAAAAAATATTTTCAATTAAAAAAAAAAAAATTAAATGCAAAAAAAAAATTACCCGTCAATAAAAAGGTATTGAAGAGAATGTGTTTTTTCGTTGTTTTTTTTGAAGAAAAAAAAATTTGAAGTTCAACATTTTTTGATTAAATAACTTTTTTTTTGAAGAGAAAAAAGTTTTAAAGTTCAATTTTTTTTGATTGAATCATTTTTTTTTTAAGTGAAAAAAGTTTTGAAGTTCAGATTTTTTCGTTTGAATCACTTTTTTTTTTTGAAGCTCAAAAAGTTTTGAAGTTCAAATTTTTTCGATTGAATCATTTTGGAACAAACGTACCGTGGTGGGCGGGTGCTTCTCTATTGGTCAGACATGTTTGATTGACAAGTGTCTACACCAACGACGTCTTTCTGACAAAGAAGTCTTGTTCGGCACTCCCCAGGCCAGACAGCTTTTTACCAGCAAGAGGGAACAGCGGTGAAGTTGTCGGTAAGTAGATAAAACAGGTTGAAAATAATTGTTGTCATGTTATTAGCCTATTCTGTTGATATTTACAATAAATTGTACGCTTACTAACTTTGTTCACGTTGAGGAATGTTTGTAATGGTGTGAGGTTAGATGTCTAAATATTTTCAGACAGGCAAGCAAAGTGGGCGAACCTATGGCCCCCACGCAGCAGCTTGCTATGTGCTAAAGAGCTACTGTGTTGAGTAAGTAGCCACAGCGCTGCCTGTTTAGTAGATGCTTTTATCTTGAGAGCGGGATATAGGCTGCTTAAGCTGCTGTTAGTCGAGGTGCATGCGTCTCTCTCCCCCCTCCCCCCATACATTTACCGCTGGGTCCGGTGTCGGCCAAGTGCCATGTACTGTGCAGGGTATGGCAGGCCGTTTTAACATTTATTAGCTTGACTGAATATGAATTTCAGACATCTCAAATACGGAATAAGATTTTTGCACTTAAAATAATAACAGTTCATCTACATCATCTTATTTCAAGTGCAGAATAGCTAATAACCTTCTTTTAGGGGTAAGAATACTCATTCCATTGGCAAATAGTCTTATTTAGCTGCTCAAATCAAGGAAGAATACACTGATTTCAAGAAAGTTTTACTCACTTTTAGTTCCCTTTTTGCAGTGCTAAAGTCTTGACTTAATGTGTATTTCAGATATCTCCAACAGAATTCTTGCTATCTAAAGTGGAAACTTTAGATATCTTAAATATAATTATTTATAGTAGAAATTACATCACTTTTCCCATTTATGTGTAGTGGGATTTTACTTTCGGATATCTAAAATAACTTTCTTCCTATCTAAAATAAACTTTCTGGATGTCTGAAAACTAATCCTGGATCTCCATAATCCATTTTTTACCGGTCATAGTTTTTATTTCAGATATCAAAAATCAATGATCAAAAGTTTTGAAACAAATATGTAAGACATCCAACTTTGTAAATTCCGCTTTCTGTCCGTCAATTTGCGTTGGTAGTAATTGACAGAATTGCAAGAAAAGGGCATGAAACTGAGCGAGCCCTTAGCCAGGGAATGTGTAGCGACAGAGAGCGACGTTCAATAGAAAGTTGTGTAAGAAACCTTCACAGAATTGAACATTTATTGTCTACAGAAACCTACAATGAACAGTAAAGCAGTTTGACTGAGGTTGGAGTGCTAGCAATAGCTCATTTCCATCGAACCGAGGATCGTCGTTTCTTCATAAGGCGGGTTAGTTCAGGTAAGTCCTCACAAACAAAATTTCTTTTCTTTTTTTTTATTAATTGATTTCTATTTTATTTTTTTGCTGTTAAAGATTGGGTTGTCTTCTGTATAAAATGTAATACTTAACATTTGTTTTCCTAGGGCGGAGTGGCAGACCATCTATTGTTACCAGAGAGCACATAGACGTCCTTATGAAGCAAGAACATACAATCAAAAAAAAGGCAAAAATGATCGGATGTTCCTCGTCGTTTTTGAACAACAAATCAAAGCTGGTGGACCTACACATAAGAGGAAGACTGTCTGCCTTAGATGACAATCAGCTGCAAGAGCGTGTGAGCACATTGCAGGACCAGTATCCAAACTCTGGGCATGAGGTTTGTCTTTTCTACAGAAAATTGATATTTAAGTTGGATCCGCTTGTGAGAGTATTTTTTAATCATTAATGCTTTCATGTTTGTATTTTTCAGATGATGAGGGTGCTGCTTCGTGCTCAAGATGTGATTGTCACACGGGCCAGGGTACGCTAAATGTTGGGAAGGACAAACCTGACATCTGCTGCAAGAAGGTGGAGTCGGACTGTTGCAAGGTGGGCTTACCATATGCCGTACCCCAACAGTTTGTGGCATATTGATTTATATATATATATATATATATATATATATATATATATATATATATATATATATATATATATATATATATATATATATATATGAGAGTGAGACAGGCTGCTTGATTTGCTGTACTGAATCATGGAGAGTGAGCAGAGTTATGCTGGTAGTTACGCCACGTTTCGGTCTGTTGAGTTGAGTTTTTCACCCTCCTCATCCCCGGCGGTGTAGGAAGGTTTTTGTGGAGCCAAGCAGACCAGACTCTGATCAATTTGACCTGCTGGCTCAAGGCCCTGACTCAGTGAAGCCACAACCTGGCGCTGCAGAGTCAAATGGTGGACAGAATTGGTCCTATCATATATTATCATATATCAGAATCAACATATATTTTCTGCTTTGTAACCCAGGCGGGATCACCGGCAGCTTTGTGCATCATGATTCATTTGTAATGTGGACACGTCAGCCCCAGATCACCCTCTCTGTATCGTCTCAAACAGCAGGCAGATACCGCAGATCGCCCATGTCCAATGTCCAACCTAGAACCAACATCACAGTCTCACAGCAGCCCCTTCCTGGCTGCCTCAAGACACTAACTGCAGAACAATTGATTGCTTTCACATACACTGCCCAAGAACACATAAAAAGTTGGTAAATTTGTTTTTTGAAGATAAAAAAGGTCGCTAGAGAGTTTGAAAAGTGCAATAGTGCTCTCTATGGAGGCACAAGAAGATGCTCTATTTTTTTGTTTTGTTTTTTAAGACTGAGCTGGCTTTTATAGTCCTGAGCAGCCAGGGGACCAATGTCACACACTCAGAATTACGTTGCACGTGCAGAAACTAATGTTAATTTGAAATTCAATGCAAGAAGTTTGACCCTAGGAAGGCGCCATACTGAGTTTTGGACACAAAAGCCGGATTTCAACAAATATGCATTATAATTTTTCAAAAATAATGACCAGGATATGTAGATAGTACTATAAAACAACCATGTTAAGAGTTTATTGACAACAAACAGCTGATTTGGGGAAGAGTTACACTTTAACAGAATTTAGCAACCTAGACACCAGGCTTTTCCATATTTGTTAAGCCTCCTATCTGGGATACCCTCCAGGTTGATATCAGTAGCTCTTTAAGTTCTATTGTTGAGTTATTGTGCTCTGAATTGCTTTTTACAGAAAATTATCAAATGAAACAATATAGTGACCTTGAGTGTTTTTCCAGCAATGAATATATAACTTTGTCTTTTTAAAGATTGATAATGTTGATTTTTAGCACTAGGTGATAACGTGTTTCAAATATTTGCTGATATACTAATTCAATTATTCATAATTTCAGCAAAAAATGTTGAAACCATTGATTTATTTCTAATACGGGTTTTCTGATCATTATCGTATATTGTCTCCAGGTAGGGGGTTGTATCCTTATTTTAAGTACTAATTTTATTTTGTGTTGTTTCAACTTTCTAGATGGGGCTTTGTGATACATGGTGCCATCGAAGGACACCCGTGTGGGATTACCTCAGCTGCAGTATAAACAATAGGGCAACAACAGTACTCTGTCAGTTTTTGAAAGCAACATCTTACTATGGACTACCATCAAGAGTCAGATCAGACCATGGGGATGAAAACATGCTGCTTGCTTTATGCATGCATCTAGTTCAAGGGCTGGAACACAGAGGCTTCATAACAGGAGAATCAGTTCATAATCAGCGCATAGAACACCTTTGGCAGGATGTATTTTTGCATGTGCTGCAGCATTTCTACCATACATTCTACTGTCTGGAGGACGCAGAGAATCTTAACCCAGATAATGATATCCACAGACTTTCTTTACATATTGTATATCCACCTGAGATTCAAAGGAGGCTAGAACAGTTCAGACAGGCTTGGTACCACCATGGTTTGCCCACAGAAAGTAATCACACAGCAGCTCGTCTGTAATTCTGATGCAGAATACATTTGACAATTATTGACATTTAATCATTCTTTTGCACATTGCCATTATCACTTTATTTTAGATCTGTAAATATTTATATATATATATATATATATATATATATATATATATATATATATATATATATATATATATATATATATATATATATATATATATATATATATTTCTTTTGTGGGGAATGTTGTATTTATATAATTATGTTTTTATATCTGCAGCGTGTAACGAAAATAATTTCCCACTGAGATTATTAAAGTATTTCTGATTCTGAAATAACTGTTGGGTGCGGTTCGATGAAACCTTGCAGTCAGGCCGCTGTGAGGAACTTGTAAACTTTAGTTCAGAAAAAAGGAAGAAGCATGAATACCGTCACTGTATCCCTAACCTAACCTTCGGATGTTTGCGTTTCTACCACATTTTAATTGTGCTCTGAGCGAAAGATTCCGTTTAGCAAATTTAGATGCCCAACTAAGTCAAGACGACAGACGCTCACAACATCTCTTCTATAAGAACTCCAAAGGACTGTACACATTATGCACAAACACATCAGATAGACTAGGTAATATAAAACAGCTTCTTTATTGACTCTAATGGGAAATTCTATATAGTTTGCATATCTTATGTTTCAACCTCTCCCTTACATCTGGAGCTGCTGTCTTACAGGAGTTGTCTGGACCAACATGATCTCACATACAGAACCTTCTGAAAGTATTTAGCCCCCTTGAACTTTTCAACCTTTGGCCAAATTTCAGGCTTCAAACATAAAGATATAAAACTGCATGTTTTCGTGAAGAATCAACAAGTGGGACACAATCATTAAGTGGGACGAAATTTATTCATTCTCTTTCTTTTAAAAAACACATTTTTATTTTGGCCCTCTTCTTGTGTTAAACTTCTCCCTCCTTTTGGCAAAAATATCTGTTTATTTATTTTTTCTTTGTCATTAGTGGCCATGATAAGTTCAGTTTAATATTTTTTTTTATGTATCAAACTTTAATTTTGAGTATTTTCTTTATTGCCATAAAGACAAACCTAGAAGAGAACATATGATGGTCTTGGATAACAATTTGTCAACTTCCTGAAAGTTGTTAAAATCTAAAACCATTTCAGAAGTTTAATGACAGAACCTGAATCATCTGGCACAGTCTTCTGATATTTTATCCTCAGGACCAGCTAAAGGCTTTTAGTAAAAAACATATGAACAGTATTTTTTAAACACTGGTACACTTTTCAGACTTGTAAAACCACGTTTTACCTTAAAATTAAGTAAAACATTAACAACAGCTGGACAAACATGCAAACCCGTCATCACCTTACAGCGTAACCTTTCATAGTCACATTCGTGATCATTTAAGAAACTCCAAAGGTCGGAGCTTGCAAAATTCCCTCCATCATGTATATTCTAACAGCCTTGTAGGAGGAGTGCAGCGACAGATACAACAGGACAACAACACTAGTATTGGCTTCTGGGTAAATTGTCTTGGTGTCATGCAGAAACTGGATTTCAGGCTGGCAGGAAAAGCCAAGTGGAGGGATGGCAGAGGCTCCAGAGGTGAACATCAAGAGAGAGGGTGGACCATCCTCCTCTTCTATAAGACAGAACAATAGAAGAATATGACTGTTAGACATGGAAAAAATACCCCTGATGTATTGTACAAAGTAATTTTAAATTTATGGAAATTGACTAAAATGCAAAAACAGACCTTTAATGTCAATCAGCCAGTCACTCCTAAAGCAGACCAATTGGTTCTCCAGAACGCGCTGATTGCTGCCCTGAGCAGAATAGGCCACTGTGGCTCATGTCCCTGGCAGTGAGGGCTTTCTCCTCACACACGGACATGTCAGGAACAACAGCTGGGTTTTTCTGGAGCTCTTTCAGTAGCCCCAGAATCTTGAAGCCCTCTGCAAACCTAAGAGGCAAGGCAAGTTTATTTCTAAAGCACATCTAATGTACAAGAAAATTTCTACAAAAACCTTAAAGCAAGGTACAGAGGACATTAAAAAAGTACATATAAAAAAACAAACATGATTAACAAACAATTTATTAAAGGAACAATAAGCATTATTTTGACACAAGGTTGTGCTTTAGCACTGTCTGTAGACCAAAACAATTATGGGTGCTTTCAAAGGCTGCCTGCACCGCGGCGTGGTGACCACTCTGCATTTCTCAGCGTATTATTAGCATGGTGGACCGCCAGGCTAATATTAACTATAGACCTGAGAACAGGTGGGTCTTTAATCTGGATTTACATAAAAATGTTTTAGCTGAGTCTGGGAGGTTGTTCCAGACATGTGGAGCGTAGAAGCTAAATGCAGCTTCTTTAGGTCTGCTTCTGACTATGGGAACCGGTCCAAATTGCATCCAGATGACCTGAGAGGTCTTAGAGATTTATATTGGATCAGAAGGCCAATGATAGATCCTGGTCCTAAAACAATCAGAGCTTTATAGACCAGCAGCATAACTCAAAAGTCTGTCTTCTGACAGTGAGGGAGCCAATGGAAAGACCTCAGAACCAGACTTATGTGGTCCAAGGGTTTGTTTTTAGCTAGGGCTGAATGAGCTGCAGATCTCTATTACAGGGGTTGGACAATGAAACTGAAACACCTCTCATTTTAGTGTGGTAGGTTTCATGGCTAAATTGGACCAGCCTGGTGGCCAATCTTCATTAATTGCACATTGAACCAATAAGAGCAGAGTGTGAAGGTCCAATTAGCAGGGTAAGAGCACAGTTTTGCTCAAAATATTGCAATGCACACAACATTATGGGTGACATACCAGAGTTCAAAAGAGGACAAATTGGATGCACATGGTCCTCCAGAATGGAGGACCATGTGCATCCAATGGTTCAAACTAGTGATGGGTCCGGCAACACCGATGCGTCGGCGCATGTGTCGAGCTCATAGAGCAAAACCCGTGTCGATGCGCGTATCGACACGGGAAAGTCACGTGACCAATACAGGAACTGTTTCGAACTGACTGACGCACCAAACTGTTTCTGTTCCCTCTAAGCTGCACGCGTGTGCATTTGCGCACAGCAAAGATATGCTGCGCAGTAAATAAAATCCAAGTTGAACTGTAAACAAAGTAACGGTTAATAATGGTTCATTTTTAACCATGTTGCAACTCTGGTGTGATGCTGTACCACAGTTTCGCTCTGTGAGCGCCAGGTGCTGATCGGAGCGCACCACTGATGGATGGGTTGGGCAGACGCCTTTATGGTTGGGCGGGTTGCGCTGTGCGTCTTTGTTCTGAGCGTCGTTTCAGAAAAAACGGCTGATCTACCCTTAGTAGAAAGCTGCTACTCTGAGTAGTTCGATCAATCATTGAACGTGAGCATGAGCATTGAAAGGACATGGCAGCAAAAAATTTTTAATAAATAAATAAATATAAAAGCCAGTCCACAAGCATCCTCGTTCACATTATTTATTGACTGTATCTAAAAAAAAAAAAAATCAAATATATGTTTAATTCAAATGAAAATATAAAATAATGCAATGCAACATACAATGATTTAAATTGTATTGTGTATACTTGGTCATCAAATCAGTGTCAGTTAACTCTGTCAACCAGGTTGGCTGTAGGGATTTTAAGGTCCAGCAGGTGTCAGTATTCAGTGGCACAGTATCAATACAGTTTGGCAATGTGTTGAAACGCTTCATGACGCCTCATCGACCCATCACTAGTTCAAACATTGTATCCTGAAGGAGGTGCCGTGTATCAGGATGAAAATGCACCAATACACACAGCAAGACTGGTGAAAGATTGGTTTGATGAACATGAAAGTGAAGTTGAACATCTCCCATGGCCTGCAGTCACCAGATCTAAATATTATTGAGCCACTTTGGGGTGTTTTGGAGGAGCGAGTCAGGAAACATTTTCCTCCACCAGCATCACGTCGTGACCTGGCCACTATCCTGCAAGAAGAATGGCTTAAAATCCCTCTGACCACTGTGCAGGACTTGTATGTCATTCCCAAGACGTATTGACGCTGTATTGGCCGCAATAGGAGGCCCTAAACCATACTAATAAATGATTGTGGTCTAAAACCAGGTGTTTCAGTTTGATTGTCCAACCCCTGTTTATTTAAATGGTAGATCTGTAAACATGCTGTTACAATAATTAGGCTGACTGCAGATGAATGAAGGACTAGTTTCTTCAGGTCCTGCAAAGTAATCACACATTTCATCTGATATTCTTAAGGCTGATTTTGTAATTGCCTTAACTTTTTTCTTAAAATTTAGGTCTGAATCTGTCACTAAATCCAGATTTCTGGCCTGGTTGGTGGTTTTTAGAAGTATAGATTAATATCCCTGTCCATCAATCTTACTGATAAAGGCACCACAACACAAGTATGCTAACAGAAACATGGAGGAACCCATTTTTTCCCCTCAGATCTTATGACAACATCAACACCTTTGTTAAGATAAGAGGGTGTGAATATTTTACTGGTCGTGGGCAACTCTCATAGGTCCGTTGACAATAAACTTGACAGCGGAGCGAACTAGGGAGTCCTTTTTTCTCCAGTTTGGGACATGCCTAAGGCAACCCTTGATGCTAATGCTGTCTGCAGCTTCTTCAATGGCAAAATTAGCCTCATTGGTGATTTCACTTTCTTTTGTCTGAATAAAGATGAATACACATGAGTCCACCCAGCCTCTCCCCCAGTGACCGCTGGAGATAGGCACCAGCAACCCCCGCCACCCCATCAGGGATTAGGCGGGTCTGAAAATGGATGGACGGACACATGAGTCTCACCAATAAACTCATACTAAGTGCATGTCTTTGGACAATGGAAGGAAACCGGTGTGCCTGAAGGGGGCCACATATACACAGGGAGAACATGCAAACTTCACACAGAGGCTTTTAAGCCTCATCTGTGGTAGGCCCACATTACCCAGGACTAAGCATTTTAAAAAGTATTGAAGGTGACAAATGACAGTTTATACTCATACCTTGATTAGCTGCTCCCGGAGTTTGTGATCATGCAGAACTTCTGGTCTGAAAGGGGCCTTTGGAAGCCCGCAAATTGGTGAAACAGCCCTTCTGAGAAAAAATGGTGGGCAACTCCTCCACGGACAACACAGACTACTTGCTACAAAGTAGTACAACTTTGCTTCCAATGCTGCAGAAGAAACATAAAAGGATGGTTAGTTAAATGACTACCCAAGACTAAATTCCTCTGCTTAAAATAGACTGAATTCACTAGAATGAGGAAGGCATGATTAAAAACGAACCCTGACATACAAAATACCCTAGCACTATGTGACGTTTATTTGATGGCTGGCTGGAGAAATACTCATGTCCACTCCACTGATCAGCTAAGACAAAATGGCTTTTAGGGTAACTCTGAGAGATGGGAAGAGGAGAAAGATTAACTGTAATGTAACAATTCTATAATCTTATTTTAAAAGTTTTGGTTTTTTGTGACCAGAAGTTCAATTCAATTTATTTAAATGTTATTTATATAGTGCCAATTCACAACACAACCTTGTATAGGCATATTTAAATTTTAGATATCTGAAATTCCACAGACTGGCGACCTGTCCAGGGTGTACCCCGCCTCTCGCCCATTTGACAGCTGGAGATAGGCACCAGCAACCCCCGCGACCCCATGAGGGATAAGCGGTTTGGAAAATGGATGGATGGATGGATATCTGAAATTCCAATTTAATTCGTCATATAATCAGTAGTGGATATATGTAATGTAATTTCTACTAGTAGAAATATATTTTTGATGTCAAGAATTATATATCTGGATATCTAGAATGTTTTATTTATTTTTTATATCTGAAATGATGATGACTAGTATTGACTGGATTATGGAGATCTGAAATTAGATTTCATCCTAGTCGGAATTCAGTTTTAGACATCCGGAATGTTTATTTTAGATTGGAAGAATGTTATTGTAGATGTCTGTAAATGAAAGCCCTATACACATGAATGGGGAAAGTGACGTAATTTGTACTACTTTGAATTATATTCAAGATATCTGAAATATTCATTTTAGATAGGACAAATGTTATTGTAGATGTCTGAAATGTAAATTTTGACTAGGAAGGAATGTATTTGAGATGTCTGGTATACATATTCAGTCAAGCTAATAAATGTTAAAACGGCCTGCCATACCCTGCACAGTACATGGCACTTGGCCGACACCGGACCCAGCGGTAAATGTATGGGGGGAGGGGGGAGAGAGACGCATGCACCTCGACTAACAGCAGCTTAAGCAGCCTATATCCCGCTCTCAAGATAAAAGCATCTACTAAACAGGCAGCGCTGTGGCCACTTACTCAACACAGTAGCTCTTTAGCACATAGCAAGCTGCTGCGTGGGGGCCATAGGTTCGCCCACTTTGCTTGCCTGTCTGAAAATATTTAGACATCTAACCTCACACCATTACAAACATTCCTCAACGTGAACAAAGTTAGTAAGCGTACAATTTATTGTAAATATCAACAGAATAGGCTAATAACATGACACCAATTATTTTCAACCTGTTTTATCTACTTACCGACAACTTCACCGCTGTTCCCTCTTGCTGGTAAAAAGCTGTCTGGCCTGGGGAGTGCCGAACAAGACTTCTTTGTCAGAAAGACGTCGTTGGTGTAGACACTTGTCAATCAAACATGTCTGACCAATAGAGAAGCACCCGCCCACCACGGTACGTTTGTTCCAAAATGATTCAATCGAAAAAATTTGAACTTCAAAACTTTTTGAGCTTCAAAAAAAAAAGTGATTCAAACGAAAAAATCTGAACTTCAAAACTTTTTTCACTTAAAAAAAAAATGATTCAATCAAAAAAAATTGAACTTTAAAACTTTTTTCTCTTCAAAAAAAAAAGTTATTTAATCAAAAAATGTTGAACTTCAAATTTTTTTTTTCTTCAAAAAAAAAAAAAAAAAAACAACGAAAAAACACATTCTCTTCAATACCTTTTTATTGACGGGTAATTTTTTTTTTGCATTTAATTTTTTTTTTTTTTATTGAAAATATTTTTTTTGATTGAAACAACTTTTTTGGAATTGAATGATTAAGACACAAATGTCCTACCCATGTATACCCCAAACGCAAAAAAAGATTACTTCAATCAAAGAAAACATTTTCAATTAAAAAAAAGTGTTCAAATGCAATTTTTGGAGTCTCAAATATTTTATTTGCATTCAAAACTATTTTCTATGATTGAAAACGTTTATCTTTTGATTGAAGTGACTTTTTTTATTGATTCCCTTGTTTGTTTGTTTGAAGCAACTTATTTTTTGATTGAATGATAAAGACACAAATGTCCTACCCATTATATGGTCCAATCAAAAAACAATGCTACTTCAATTAAAAACATTGCTTCAAACAAAAAAAAACTGACTTCTATCAAAGAAAACATTTTCAATCAAAGAAAATCAGTGTTCAAATGTATTTTTTTGAGTCTCAAATATATTTTTGGATTCAAATACTTTTTTTCTTTGATTGAAAAGTTTTTTTTTAATTGAAGTGAATTTTTTTTTAATTGAAAATATATTTTTTGATTGAAGCAACCTTTTTTTTGATTGAATAATAAAGACACAAATCTACCTTCATAGAACCACAACCTGCTTTAACTGGGAACCAACTGGACTCTTCATTGCTGGAGATTAGTCTCCCTCTGCTGGTGAAAAGATAAACTGCATGATGTCTGATTATTAAACCCATTTGCTGCGTTTTTAAATGATCCAAACATGTCAGTGATGATAAAAAGTGAGCAGAACCACAGTCAGTTCTAAGCTTTCATTTATCAGGACATGAATAAAAGATCATCTGTTCCTCAGCAGCTCTTAAAATGAGGGAAATACAACAGCAGCACAGATTCCATTGGGTCATTATTTAGTGAACAGAACCAGAAGCAGAACCCTGAAGCAGTGAGTGAAAAACTAAGTCCATCCTTTCTGCTTCCACAGCAGGTCAGAGGCTCAGTAGCTGCAAGGAGCTGCTGATCACATGACAATCTGCACTTTAACCATTTTTAGCCCTTTAACACTAAACAACAATTAGTTGATGCTTTGGTGGAATTATGGCATCAAAACAGAAACAGAAAAACAAGATAAAAACCAAGAATCCACTAAAAACACAAACTAACACCAAATAATGATAAAAATCCATCAAAGTAACAAAGTAAACTGTAGTCCTTAATATCAGCACACTGCTGCTGCTAAAATGAGCCGTTGTTCTAATGCAGATTATTACTAGAGCTCCTAGAGAATTATTGTCGACAGTCTCTGGTTAAAATCAGCATCAGCTGAGGATGTTGTGAAGATCCAGGTTGAAACCCTGATTTCATTTCAAACCATCAAAGTGAATTTAAAGTCAGAGTCAGAGAAAAGAGCAGAGAGGAGGCAGCTTGGTCCAAACTCCTTCTTTCCACCTGCAGCTGTTTTCCAGCTGTTCTCCACAGGTGGAGGCTGGATGTTTGGGAGGAGAGAAGCGGCACATTAAAGCTCCAGATGTTCACAGCTGGATTCTTCCCACAGCAGCTGGAACAATTGCACAGATGAAATGATTGAGTCCTGAAAAATGGGATGTTTGGATGTGATCAGGTCTGCAGATGCCACTGACTGGGATTTGTGAAGAAAATGTCTCTCAGAGCTGTGAAGAGCTGTGCTTCTTTAGAGGGAAAGCTCTGAAATCTTCACTCCTCCCATCCAGTGGTGTTCAGGTGGGCTCAATGGAGCGCACCCAGCAGGACTTGATCTGAATCAACTCCATTTGATTTCTAAGCACAAAGAAAAAGCCTCTAACAGTTCTGTGTGTATTGATGGAAAATGGCTTTTAGTAAAAAGCTCCAAGTGTGGATCAGATTTCTGAGCTTCAGCAGCAACCAGAACTGTTGCTTAAAGCTGAAGTTAGAAGTCAGAGAAAAGCTGCAAAAGAAAATCAAAGCAGCGACTCAGACGTTCTTTCCTTCCATGAAGCTCATTGATTGTTGGCAACACATCACACACAGCACAGTAGAAACATGAAGCTTCTGCTTTTAAAAGCAACTCATGGCTTTCATCTTTTCAGCTTTTAGTGCAACACAAACATCTGGACTAAAACTGATGTGAGAGCAGCTTCTGGTTCCTGAACAACGGCTCTGGAACGTTGATTTCTGCACTTTTCCAGCATCTGGAACATTCCAGCTCCACAGTTCACATGTTAGCTTGCTGTCAATGTTGCTAGTAAACCTTTAGTACGTGTTCAGTGGACAATTTGGATTCAGCTTGACAGGAGAACACCTCCAGATGTTACTCAACACATTTCATGAAGATATGATGTGGAATTTCACATTTAAAGCTCATCAACATGTGACTTTACAATTCTATTGATCAAAACTGCTGAGGTTTACATTGCCACACTATGTACATACTAATTACACAGAAAATAAAACAAGGTCCAGAAAAAGCTGAACTAGAAACAGGTAAGTATAAAATGTTGAAATGATGAAGAACATTTCCATAGTTTGCTGCCACAGAACTTTGGTTCCAACAACACAATAGACGGTTCCAGCTGGATTCCCTCAGAGCTTTCAGGACATCTTCTTGTCAGCCTAGGCACGGCTCATGGAACCATCTGCCACACGTGTCCCTGGATCTGCACAACAACTTACAGAATATACACATTAGGGGACAAGGAGGTGGCTTTTGCTGGCTTCATACTATTTTTTCATCGTCACATTTGGTTATTGAACAACTACAGAACGGGTCAAGTTATGTTCCAGAAAATGAGTTTTTATCAAATCAATAAATGATTAAAATCTGGGAGTCAGCCCCAGGTAAGATGGCCGCCACATCAGCTCAGCTACTGGGAAGCTTAATGAAATGAACTCAAAGAATTTCACATGTATTGTTTTCTAGATTTCTGTGGAGGTAAATGTTCTTCATCCAAACACTGACTTCTACAGCCAATCACTTTACTACCTTTGGAACACAGAGAAATGACTTTTAAAAGTCACAGCTGCTTCTTTGATGAAGTTATCTCAGTAATATGTTCATAGGAAACTCTCCTGAAGTAATCCCTGGGGATTTTCCCTCACCACATCATCATTATCATCATTATCTTTTTTACAGTGTATCCTAAAATACTGATATATCTATAACAATGGCACATAAAACATGTGAACACAAATCGCTTCATTTCACATATTCCACTAAAACAGTACATCCAATAACATCCAATTAAAGGTGATATTATTTTTTCATTTTAAAACCCTTGATGATCTGCTTTCCCTCAATGACTGTTAGACCTGTATTTTTACTTTATGCTCTAAAACTAAGTAAGTTCACAGATTCACAACGTTCTGAATAAGCATTGTTACTGAGGTACAGGTATACAAATGACTAAATAATTACAAATGCTAATGCGAGTGAGCAATCAGGCCTTCATCTGACTTAGTAGCTGACTAAGCTGGCATTTAGTTACCTGCAGACAATCTGAAAGCCGTCTACTGTTTTCATGTTGCAGATCCTGCTGAGGATTAGCTGAATATAGCATGATCACACGTCCATTATGACACCATGAAATGCTCCACATGCTGAGGATTCAGTTACTAAACGGCAGAAAATCAGCACCAAACAATACATTTACTCAGCCAGTTTGTAACTGGAGGCTCTGGCTGCTTTTACCATAGAACACAAGGAGCAGTTGTTCCATGAATCAAAGTCTACAATGGCAGAAAATAGGTAACATCACCTTTATGGTTCCATGTGTTCCATCCACTAAGATCAGCTCCATGTTCAGAGGTCACACTACCACATCTTCATAGAAAACAAGCTTCCATCCTTTTCTATTGCTGCTATGTGTTAAACTACAGGATCATTGTTATCTGTCAACATCCAGATCATATTTATAATGAAGCAATGCAGTTTGCAGACAATCCCAATGAAGTGTGACAGAGTTTGTGAAAACCAAATGATCTGCTGAAGCTAGATGTGGCCAGCAAGGCAACAGGGATGCAGCTACGCTGTTTTTCTCTGCCCACATCATCCAACCTATTGCTGGGACATTTACAGTAAAGCTTAACACTTCAGGGCCAACCTAAAAACCTGCCTTTGTTACACATGCAGAGAATCTTTATTACTACATATAGACCAACATTTTAAGCTCTGCTCATTTTGAAGAAGATTCTTGACATTCTTTGGAAGAGTTAAATGTGACAGTGATGTGTGTTTGAAATGTGAAATAAATGCAGTTTATGTAAATAGTAAATGGTTTCATATTTATGAAGGTGTGCTGTGAATCCTTGAATAAATAGCTTTTTACCTCTTGGTGCACCTTTTAAATTCTTTTTTGTCTGGGCCATCTTTTCAACTACCTTAGTGATTTCAACCAGATGTTGACAGTGAACACCTCATGCGTATACGGAGCTCTAGAATGATTCCAGTTGCTTTATGTCGTTGCCGTTGCTCTCTCTAGCTGCCCTTTTGTCTTCTAATGCTCCAGTTTAGTTCAACTCTGGCTAGATTTCACCGTGTTAACTCCAAACTTGTTGCAGTCCGCCCTCATCATTCTTCCTTCAGCCAAGATGCGGCTGACACTCATGTTTGTGTGGAAGCAGAATAATAATCAAATAATAAGAAGAAGCTGCTGCATATGTCTCTATGCTTGCATCCAAAGCCTTGAGTGAAGGCGTATCATGAAGGGGAGAAGTTGCCAGGTTCCATATTTCATAAACTGTTTCTGTTGGGACTCAACTGGATGGCGTAATGCCCAAAGCTTCTGACCACAGATGTGCTTAATGCCACAATTTCTGCCATGCAGTGAGAGGCGTTTTAGTACCAAATGTTTCCCTCCTACATGCACTCTGGACTGGAAACACTGAGAGCTACTTTTTAGGATCTGATTGAATGTGACTTTGTAAAGAGCCTTGAGATGACGTGTTGTGAACTGGCGCTATAGAAATAAAATCTAATTGAAGTGAAAACATTTTAGTGTGGTTATTGTGGAGCATTACCTGATCACTGCTTGTTCCACAGGCTAAAAAACATTCTTTGGGGATTTAACAGGACATAAAGTTTCTTTTTCTTTGTCTCTATGTAACTATAAATGTCATCAAATAGTCGGCTTTTATCACTTCCATGCGTTTCATATTCCACATGACATAAATGTCTTAATGTGGGCGTGGCCAGCAGATTTTGTAGCATCTCCCTAAACAGAGCTTAGACACTGAAACAAGGTTTACCACTTTGCAATATACTCTAGTTGCATATTCTATATATTAGCTCTACATGGCAATATTTAGCCCTAAAATCCCTGCCTGGTCCTACCTGATGCCGTCAGTATTTGTTCACCCAGAGCAACTCTTTCCTTTTCCAGGTTCTTTTTGATGGAGAAAAGCTGATGGCTGGAATATTTGGAAAAGCTTTCCTCACTTCCCTTGTGATCTAAAAAAAGGCAGAATATTAATTTTGTATTCTTTGTAATATTCAATAGTTTGTTTCTGTTGTAGTTCCATATTTCTGCCAGCAGGGAGCGTATTCACAACTACAAGCTCTACGCGCTTCTTCTTTTGTCTTTTTTCTCTTTGCGCTGATGCCGTTACTGCAGTTTAGAGAGAGTTAGAACAGGAGGCGTCAATATAACTAGTTACTAAGTAAATACTGATTAAAACTGTGTTATATCTTGAGTTATTGATCCTAGGAGATTATCTGCACCTGCCAGGAGGGTTTTTGGTTGCGGGACATCACCGTGTTGTTGTGTTTTGTCGAGTGAAAACTGCGGTGAGTAATGATGATTAGCGCTTAGCATAGCATGCTAACTACTGCTGATTCTGGCTGATTGCTCACTGATTTCATGGAGAAAGTATCTTTGTTATATTGTTATGCTTGCAGACGATGTTTAAAACCAGCTGGAGACAGATGAAGGTATATGAGTGAATTGAGGATGTAAAAAATTGTGTTTTGTGTAAATTATCTGTGTTAATTGAGCTATTGCTGCATGTCATGTGATTTGTACTATTACTATATGCCAACTAATGCTATATAGTTAAGCGAGCTGGTTTTATGAGCTAAAACAAGCAACAGTGTGCTTTTGAGTTATTGAGAGACAGTAATTTAATGAATGATTAACAAACATGATTGAAATGTGATTTAAAATAATTCATATACACCATTTTGTGTGTGTGGGCTGTTTAAAAATAAATTTTATAGCTTTATGTGATAGTTTGTCAATTTGAATGGTTCACGTTCATTGATTTAAGATTAAAAAGAGGATAAATACTGTACAGTTGATTTGGGTAAATGTATAAAAAGAGAAAGAGATTAATGTAAAAGCTGCTGCTCTATGCAGGTTTTTTTTTTTTTGTATGAGTCGGTTTTGATCACTGATCTCTATTATACACTGGAGTGCTAATAGCCGCTGTTAGAACGAGTCGCTGTGAAGCCACCAGCCGCCATATTGGTACTCCCTATTTTCCTCCAGTAACTAGGGAATATGTGCGCTACAGCACCGAATAACGAGGATTTCCTCATGTTCAGGGGGGCTTAAAACTTTAAAATGTCAAATGCCATATACTTTTATGTTATGTTCTAAAACTATTAAGTGCTGAAAAAGTTGTGCTGAAATATTTTGCATTTTATTTATTTAAAAATATATAATCAGCCCACACCGAGCAGTTGTGGGCTGATTACTATCTTTCACGTTGTGTTTTAGACGAGATTTGTTCGTAAGTATTGGTTAATTGGGAAAACAATAATTGTCTTTTTTGCCTTATGTAACTGAGGTGTAAATGATTGAACGCTAACGTTATGAAAATGTTTTTATTTTAGCTTGCAGCAAGAGTGACTGATTTGTAATGTTTGTTGCTAATCCAAAGCCTGGTATGTTACAGTTTACGATGGCTAAAGCGATGGCAGAGGTCAGAGGTCACTCTTCAATAAACTAAAGAGAGAAAGAAGTTTGGTTATTGGAGCGTCGTTATCTGGCTGTCTAGCTGCTGAAAAAATAAATAAATCAGGAAAACTCAGGGCGAGGACAGCACAGCTGCTTTAACTGTTTTTTTTTTTCTCCACTCTTGGTCTCTTCAGATTGTAGCCGGGGCTGCTGTCCAGGAAGTAGGGCGCTGTGCGCTGGTTCTCTTGCCCATATATGGAAGAGGCGGTGACAGAGCACACCTGGTGGGGATGAGACAGGTAATGAGCGTCTACATTTAAAAGTAGGTACAGTCATGGCCAAAAGTATTGAGAATGATTCAAATGGTAATATTTGCAAAGTCTACTGCTTCAGTTTTTATAACAGCAATTTGCATAAACTCCAGAATGTTATAAAGAGTGATCAGCGTAACAGCAATTCATTGCAAAGTCAATATTTGCCTAAAAAATGTACTTTATCCCCCAAAACACATGTCAACGTCATTGTAGCCCTGCCCTAAAAGGACCAGCTAACATGGTTTCAGTGATTGCTCCATTAACACAGGTGTGGGTGGTGATGAGGACAGGGCTGGAGATCAATCTGTCATGATTAAGTAAGAATGACACCACTGAACACTTTAAAAAGAGGCTGGTGACTCTTGGAGCAAGGCCTGGTCTCAAGGAGGGCAGCAAAGAAGCCACTTCTCTCCAGGAAAAACATCAGGGACAGACTGATATTCTGCAAAAGGTACATGGAGTGGACTGCTGAGGACTGGAGTAAAGTCATTTTCTCTGAGGAATCCCCTTTCCCATTGTTTGGGACATCTGGAAAACAGCTTGTTGGGAGAAGACGAGGTGAGCGCTACCACCAGTCTTGTCTCATGCCAACTGTAAAGCATCCTGTAACCATTCATGTGTGGGGTTGCTTCTCAGCCAAGGGAGTCGGCTCTCTCACAGTCTTACCTAAAAACACAGCCATGAATAAAGAATGGTACCAGAATGTCCTCCCAGAGCAACTTCTCCCAACCGTCCAAGAGCAGTTTGGTGATGAACAATGCCTTTTCCAGCATGATGGAGCACCTTGCCATAAAGCAAAGGTGATATCTAACTGGCTCAGGGAACAAAACATAGATTTTGGGTCCATGGCCTGGAAACTCCCCTGATCTTAATCCCATTGAAAACTTGTGGTCAATCATCAAGAGACGGGTGGAAAAACGAAAACCTAGGAATTCTGACAAAATGCAAGCATTGATTGTGCAAGAATGGACAGCTATCAGTCATGATTTGGTCCAGGAGTTGATTGAGAGCATGCCAGGGAGAATTGCAGAGGTCCTGAAGAAGAAGGGTCAACACTGCAAATATTGACTTGCTGCATTAACTCATTCTAACGGTCATTAAAAGCTTTTGTTACTCATAATATGATTGCAATTGTATTTCTGTACGTATGTGATGACATCTGACATACACACATGAAAACCAGAGGGCAGCAGATCATGTGAAAATATAATATTTGTGTCATTCTCAATACTTTTGGCCAAGACTGTATGTTACAATAAAGATAATTATTGAATATTTATGTGTCAGGGTTTTGTTTACCCATGAACTCAGGACGCACACACGGAACTAAAAGTTTGAGTCTTTATTGAAAGAAGTATGCTGGGTGATGAGTGATGAAGACCGGAGGTTCAGGACTGCAGAAAGTCAGGGATGTAGATGATGGCAGGAGCTGACGGCCCGGAGACAGAGGGTCCACACTTGCCAGGTGCTGCTCGGCTAGCAGGCCTCATAGCCCTCAGGTTAGCGGTTCATTGGAGACACCAGGGCACAGAGCTGAGCTTCACCAGGGCGGCTAGTCAGGTTAGCAGAACTTGAGAGACACCAGGGCACAGAGCTGAGCTTCTCCAGGGCGGCTAGTCAGGTTAGCAGAACTTGAGACACCAGGGCACAGAGCTGAGCCTCTCCAGGGCGGCTAGTCAGGTTAGCAGAACTTAGGAGACACCAGAGCACAGAGCAGAGCCTTTCCAGGATGGCTAGTCCAGTTAGCAGTTCTCTGGAGACACCAGTACACAGAGCAGAACCTCTCCAGGAACAAACAGTGAATGAACAGTCTTTAGAGTGACTGGCAGGACTAACCTTAACAAAAGGAGCAAAACAAAGCTTCCAAGGCAAAACGGGGACTGGCATGGAGAGGTGTGGAATGATGACGGCCCAGTGCTGAACTGAAGGCAGAGGGAGGTTTAAATAGAGCACTTCACAGGTGGAACAAGGGTCTGGCTAATTGACTGGTAAATGATTATCAGGTGTGACTGACTGCTGAGGAGGTGAAGTGAAAATTGACAGAAAATAACTGATGTCTGAAAACTAACAATAAATAAAGTCAAACCTAACCCAAAAGAGATGAAAAAATGAAAATAACAGAAAAACAAAGCCAAACCAAAACTCAACCATGACATTACCCCCCCCTCAAGGCCGGACTCCGGACGGCCTAAAATCAAACAAAACAAACTACAAAGTGACCGAACCAGGGTGGGTGGAGGGAAGGCAGGATGGCGGGCAAGAGTCATAACCAAGCTGATCTAACCTGGGTGGGTGGAGGGAAGGTAGGATGGTGGGCTAAAATCAAACCAAAACTACCCACTAGGGCGAACTAAAAAGGATGTCTAACAGATGCTGGTAGGCAAAACAAAAGGCGTCTAACCGACGTTGACAGGCGAACATCGCCACAAGGCAAAAACGGGCATGACAGGCGAACATCGCCACAAAGCAGAACAGGCGTACGACAACGCCATAGGGAAGAACAGGCGTACGACAACGCCAGAGGGAAGAAACAGGCGTACGACAACGCCAGAGGGAAGAAACAGGCGTACGACAACGCCAAAGGAAAGGAACAAGCGCCCGACAGCGCCAAAGGAAAGGAACAAGCGCCCGACAGCGCCAAAGGGAAAGAACGGGCGTACTTAACGCCAAAGGGAAAGAACGGGCGTACTTAACGCCAAAGGGAAAGAACGGGCGTACTTAACGCCAAAGGGAAAGAACGGGCGTACTTAACGCCAAAGGGAAAGAACGGGCGCACGACAGCGCCAAAGGGAAATCCGCCGGGGCCTGAGGAAAACGCCGGGGCTTGGGGAAGAGAACGTCGGGATGTGAAGGAGGCAGGAACATCTAAAACGCCTAGGAACAAGAACGGAGGGCGTACTTACACGCCGGGGAACCGAGAACAGAGCGCGTCCTAACACGCCAGGGAACCGAGAACAGAGCGCGTCTAAACACGCCGGGAACACTAAATCTAAACGCTAGAAATCTAAACACCAGGGAACCAAGAAACCTAAACACCAGGAGTCTGGGGGCGTCCTAACACGCCGGGAACACTAAGTCTAAACGCCAGGAATCTAAACACCAGGGAAACAGGAACAAAGGGCATCCTAATACGCCAGGAAACAAGAGCGGAGGGCGTCCTGAAACGCCAGAAGACAAAGGGCGTTCTAACACGCCGGAAAAAACACGAAATCTACAGGGGTCAGAGGGCGTCCTAGCACGCCAGGAAGCAAAAATACCAGGAACTAAGGGCGTCTAAAGTCCGGAGAATGGAGAGCGTCAAACACGCCAGGGGACTAAGAGCTAGGGGGCCAAAACAAAACTAAGAAGCGCTGGGACCTAAAGAGCGCTGAGAAACTACAGATCTAAACCAAAAACTAGAAAACCAGGCATGAACTAACCTATAGAACAAAACCAGAAGAACTAGGGTAGGGATAACAAAAGAAAAACCGAAGCAAAAAAAATAGAAAATCAAAATAAAACAAAAAAAAAACTAGGAAAAAGATCAAGACATTCAAGAAAGACTATAAAACTAATGCAAAACCAAAACAAAGAAACTAGGGCAGGAACGGGTAAACTAATGCAACACTAGATAACTAAAGCTAGAACAAAAACAAAAACTGAGAGAACAAGGCAAAAAACTAGGATTCTAAAGCAAACAAATAACCAAAGCAAAAACCGGAAGACTAAAGGCAAACCTGGAACACCAGAACAGAGGTGGAAAAACAAAAAAAAATAGAAACTCAAGTACTCTAAGAAAAACAAAGAACCCCCTAAATAACTCTTAAACCCCAAAAATCCTAAGTAAATCAAAACTGAAATCGAGCCCCAAAAATAACAGAAGGCACTGGCCTTAAGGGCTCAGGCAAAAACGGCTGCTAAGCAAAAAAGAAAAAGTCTTCGTGGAGGTCGTCCTGGACGAGGCAGGCGGTGGAGCAGCATCGCCCGACTAAACCCTCGAGGAGGGCGGCCCCGACGAGGCAAAGTCAAGTGGCCCGGAGACCGCGGTCGGCGGCTCCGGCCGAACAGGAAAGTCAGAGACGGGCGCCGTGGTGGACGGCCCCGACGAGGCAGAGTCGAGCGGCTCAAAGTCCGCAGTCTGCGGCTCCGGCCGAACAGGAAAGTCAGAGACGGGCGCCGTGGTGGACGGCCCCGACGAGGCAGAGTCGAGCGGCTCAAAGTCCGCAGTCTGCGGCTCCGGCCAAACAGAGAAGTCAGAGGCGGGCGCCGTGGTGGACGGCCCCGACGAGGCAGAGTCGAGCGGCTCGAAGTCCGCAGTCTGCGGCTCTGGCCAAACAGAAAAGTCAGAGGCGGGCGCCGTGGTGGACGGCCCCGACGAGGCAGAGTCGAGCGGCTCGAAGTCCGCAGTCTGCGGCTCCGGCCAAACAGAGAAGTCAGAGGCAGGCCCCGAGGCGGTGCCAAGCTACAGGTCTCGGTGGAAACCGAGGCCAGAGACGGGTCTTCCTGGACCTCCTCACGAGGCTTGGGCGGAGGCAGGTCCTCCTGGACCTCCTCACGAGGCTTGGGCGGAGGCAGGTCCTCCTGGACCTCCTCACGAGGCTTGGGCGGAGGCAGGTCCTCCTGGACCTCCTCACGAGGCTTGGGCGGAGGCAGGTCCTCCTGGACCTCCTCACGAGGCTTGGGCGGAGGCAGGTCCTCCTGGACCTCCTCACGGGGCTTGGGCGGAGGCAGGTCCTCCTGGACCTCCTCACGGGACCTGGACAGAGGCAAAGCGGCTCCCTCGGAGGCCTCGGGCTCATCCTCGTCGGCCGGCGGATCTATTTTCTTGGCGGCCGGCAGAGCGGAGCCTTCAGTGGTCGGCAGAGCGGAGCTTACGGTGGCCGGCAGAGCGGAGTTTACTGGTGGAGGCGGAACCATCTCCTCGGCTACTTCAGGCAGTGACGGGCAACAGGCTTCGGAGGGCAGCGGCGCCGGGCTACAGGCTTCAGAGAGCAGCGGCGCCGGGCTACAGGCTTCAGAGAGCGGCGCCGGGCTACAGGCTTCAGAGAGCGGCGCCGGGCTACAGGCTTCAGAGAGCGGCGCCGGGGTTGGAGGCGGATCCTCCTCTTGAGCCTTGACGGACCCTCCGCGCCGGTGGTTCTGCTGTCTTCGCCGGGAGGGGACAGATGAGGAATCTGGGGCAATCTCGGGGGTGGCAGCTGGCCAGCAGTGCAGAAGGTCGTCTCGGTCACCGTAGTAGAACTCCCACAGCTGGCTCTCCTTGATGCGTGGGGCTCTGCTAGGTGGAACGATGAGCCTCACTCGAGGGGCCAGCTGCGAGTCATGGAGGTGATGACCGAGACGACGAGAGGCTGAGTGGCTTCTCTTCCTGGGTTCCGGGGTAGCCGTAACAACGCCCACGTAAACCACCTGGGGAGTGGAGTCGGTCCGGACGGGTGGCGCAGGGTCCCGGGCGGAAGCCATCTTGGCATACCTCTCCCTCATCTGACGTTCGCACATCTCCACATATGCGAGGATGTCCGGGTCGTCAACTCCTGCAGGTAAGTCCCGCATGGCGCCTGAGTTCACCCTTTGACTGGGCCGTACTGTCAGGGTTTTGTTTACCGATGAACTCAGGACGCACACACGGAACTAAAAGTTTGAGTCTTTATTGAAAGAAGTATGCTGGGTGATGAGTGATGAAGACCGGAGGTTCAGGACTGCAGAAAGTCAGGGATGTAGATGATGGCAGGAGCTGACGGCCCGGAGACAGAGGGTCCACACTTGCTAGGTGCTGCTCGGCTAGCAGGCCTCATAGCACTCAGGTTAGCGGTTCATTGGAGACACCAGGGCACAGAGCTGAGCTTCACCAGGGCGGCTAGTCAGGTTAGCAGAACTTGAGAGACACCAGGGCACAGAGCTGAGCTTCACCAGGGCGGCTAGTCAGGTTAGCAGAACTTGAGAGACACCAGGGCACAGAGCTGAGCTTCTCCAGGGCGGCTAGTCAGGTTAGCAGAACTTGAGACACCAGGGCACAGAGCTGAGCCTCTCCAGGGCGGCTAGTCAGGTTAGCAGAACTTAGGAGACACCAGAGCACAGAGCAGAGCCTTTCCAGGATGGCTAGTCCAGTTAGCAGTTCTCTGGAGACACCAGGACACAGAGCAGAACCTCTCCAGGAACAAACTGTGAATGAACAGTCTTTAGAGTGACTGGCAGGACTAACCTTAACAAAAGGAGCAAAACAAAGCTTCCAAGGCAAAACGGGGACTGGCATGGAGAGGTGTGGAATGATGACGGCCCAGTGCTGAACTGAAGGCAGAGGGAGGTTTAAATAGAGCACTTCACAGGTGGAACAAGGGTCTGGCTAATTGACTGGTAAATGATAATCAGGTGTGACTGACTGCTGAGGAGGTGAAGTGAAAATTGACAGAAAATAACTGATGACTGAAAACTAACAATAAATAAAGTCAAACCTAACCCAAAAGAGATGAAAAAATGAAAATAACAGAAAAACAAAGCCAAACCAAAACTCAACCATGACATTATGGATATGCCAACACTGTTTAAAATACGTTTCTAATGTTAAAGCTAACTGATGTTATTTCTGAATATAAGGAAATCTACTCTTCTGATTTAATTGTGGTAGGTGGTGATTATAACCTGACAACAGATGACTGGCTAGACAGATGTCCTTCTAGATGCTCTAAGAAAAGGTTGAATCCTACTTTATGTGAAATTAGCAACTCCAATAATCTCATAGATTTATGGAGAGACAAAAATCCTGATGCTCTGGTAACATAAATGATTTATTCAGTAAATATGAAATGACTGAAGACGACAGATGTAAAATCAATGAGATGTTCTATATGGTAAAAAGGCACAAGGTGCTGACATCAGATCTGGAGCTAAATGGAAAGAGGAAGGTGAAAAAAATCATCTTATTTTAGTGACCTAGAAAAAAATAGGCCAGAAAGAAAGAACATAAATTCATTAATTTTCGACAACAAAGAATTCACAGATCATAAAGTTATTTCAGAGGAAATTCACATATTTTACTCAACTTTATATTCATCTGAATACAATCCACTGAACTCCAACATTTTTTCTAGAATAAATCAAAGAACATTTCCCAATAATAGATGTAGCTTTGAAGGAAAACTGTGAATCTGGTTTTAGACTGGAAGAATTAGAGAGAATGATGAAAAAACTGCTGCACTGATCACAGATCAGTTAAAAGATGATTTATCTCAGATTCTAAGTGAAACACAGTCTGGTTTTCTTAAAGAGAGATCTATCCACAACAAGCTGAGACTGGTTCTAGATCTGCTGGACTAAGAACATCTGCTGGAGGATGACGGAGTCGTTTTCTGTCTGGATTTTTATAAAGCTTTCCATGGTTGAACAGCCCTTTATCTAAAAAGCTTTGGAGTATTTTGCTTTGGGAGAAAAGTTTAAAACAAGTTCAGTTGCTTTACACCCCTGATTCTCTTTGTGCGGCTCGTCATGCCTGATCTGGCAGCTTGCAGCTCATAATCCTGTATAAAACTATAACACAGCCAAGGCAATAAATATTTAGGTGGTAGCGTCTTCTTTACGGCCTGTTCACAACGCTGCCACGCTTGATGACTGACGTGAAGCTAGCGCACATCCTCGGCCTTCAGCATCACTAGGTTACATTAACAAAATGGATGGATTTCTACTAAAAAAGGGACAAAAACCAGTTGGACAGAGCCACAGTGTTGTAGGTAACACAGAGGATAAAGATTCAGAGGACGAGGAAGACGAAATTCAACAGGAAGATGACGCGGGAGAGGAGGCAAGCAGGCAGGAGCACATTCACAGTAAAAAGATCAAGATACGTGGAATACAAGACGAGCAGCAAAGGTTTCAGGACAAATGGACAGAGGAATTTTTATTTGTTCTTCACAGCAAGAATCCTCTGTGCTTAATATGCAAACAAACCTGTGTGTGTTTCAAACCAAGTAACTCAGAGCGCCATTTCAAAACCACGCATCCAAAATTCAATGAAAGTTCCCCACCTGGCGGCGAACTGAGAAAGAGAAAAATAACAGAGCTTAGCACATCGCCTGAGCAACAACTAAACCTTCTTCACAGGACAACTTCTACAGCAGAGCCTTTAACAGAGGCATCTTTTCAGGCTGTGGGGATTTAGGCAAGGGCCAAAAAGCCATTCTAGGACGCTGTTGTAGTGAAAGACTGCTTTTTAGCCTCAGCAGAAATAATGTCTGCAGACTTTGACAACAAGGATGCAGTTGTTAAACAAATTCAATTCAATTCAATTTTATTTATATAGCGCCAAATCATGAAACATGTCATCTCAAGGCACTTTACAAAGTCAAGTTCAATCATATTATACAGATTGGGTCAGATTATACAGATTGGTCAAAAATATCCTATATAAGGAAACCAGTTGATTGCATCAAAGTCCCGACAAGCAGCATTCACTCCTGGGGAACCGTAGAGCCACAGGAAGAGTCATCTGCATTGTACATGGCTTTGCTGCAATCCCTCATACTGAGCAAGCATGAAGCGACAGTGGGAAGAAAAACCACCCATTAACGGGAAAAAAAAAACCTCCGGCAGAACCGGGCTCAGTATGAACGGTCATCTGCCTCGACCGACTGGGGTTACAGAAGACAGAACAGAGACACAACAAGGGAAACAAAAAAGCACAGAAGCACACATTGATCTAGTAATCTGTTCTACATTAGATGGTAGTAGCGGGTGAGCCGTCTTCTCTGGATGATGTCACAGTGAACAGAACGCCAGACCAGGTGTACCTACTATGAAGAGAAAAGAGAGAGAACAGAAAGTTAAAGCAGAAATGACAACACATAATGCATAATTGAAGAACAGTAGAACTCAATATAGTGAGAAAATTAGATCCTGATATACTCCAGTAACCTAAGCCTATAGCAGTAAAACTATAAAGGTAGCTGAGAGTAACATGAGTCACTAGTTATAATTTTTGTCAAAAAGAAAAGTTTTAAGCCTAGTCTTAAAAGTAGACAGGGTGTCTGCCTCACGGACCAAACCTGGGAGTTGGTTCCACAGAAGAGGAGCCTGATAGCTAAAGGATCTGCCTCCCATTCTACTTTTAGAGACTCTAGGAACCACCAGCAGACCTGCGGTCTGAGAGCGAAGTGCTCTGTTAGGAACATACGGGGTAATCAGAGCTCTGATATATGATGGAGTTTGATTATTAAGGGCTTTATACGTTAGAAGAAGAATTTTAAATTCTATTCTTGATTTAACAGGAAGCCAATGAAGGGAAGCTAAAATTGGAGAAATATGATCCCTCTTGTTGATTTTCATCAGAACTCTTGCTGCAGCATTTTGGATCAGCTGAAGGCTTTGAACTGCATTTTGTGGACTTCCTAATAGTAAAGAATTACAATAGTCCAGCCTTGAAGTAACAAATGCATGGACCAGTTTTTCAGCATCACTCCTGGACAGAATGTTTCTAATTTTGGCGATATTCCGGAGGTGAAAAAAGGAAACTCTGGAAACCTGTTTAATATGGGATTTAAATGACATGTCTTGGTCAAAAATAACACCAAGATTTTTTACTTTATTACCAGAGGCCAGATTAATGCCACCCAGATTAAGTGATTGGTTAAGAAGTTTATTTTTTGAGGACTCTGGCCCAAAGATTAAAATTAAGATTAAAATAAAAGCATTACAGCTGATTCACCAATAATGAGACGGATGGAGGATAGTGGACGGGACATAGGTGAGCAGCCGCTGACTGAGCAGCGTGCAGTGCCCTGTTTCAGCATGGCTCTGGATGAAAGCACGGATATCAGCCATAATGAGCAGCTGTGTGTTTGGCTGAGCTTCCCCAAAGAAAACACTTTGAAGGAGCAAATGTTGGCGTTACTTCTGCTTCTTGGCCAAACCACAGGTGAGGATGTTCTGATGCACTGTTGATTTTTTTTAATCAAAACCATCTAAGCTGGTCCAAACTTCAAGTGTACTGATGGAGCTCCAAGCATGGAAACACTAGCCTGAGTTAAAGAGCCACACTGGATCATCAGCTGGCCTTTCTAACAGATATTACCATCACCTGAACTCTGTCAACCTGCAGCTCCAGGGAAGAGACAAGTTGCCAAGTGACATGATGAGGGCAATCAGAGCTTTCCAGAACAAAAGAACTGCTCTGTGGATATCTGACAAAGACCTCACACACTTCCCAGGACTGAAAGAAAAAGCCAAAAGTGAGCGTACTCTGCAGCAGAGCTTCAGCTACAGTGGTTTAGTTGAAGTTTTGGAGCTGAGTGGGGAGTTTGAATCCAGGTTCAGTGATGTGAATGAACATAAGGGCATTTTTAATCTTAGTGAAAATCCCTTTCATGTGGATATATCCTCTCTTACACCAACCATCACTGTTGGTTCTTCTGCAGCGACTCTCCTACCGTTTCCACGGGAACCTCTGGGCTCCTCTACATCATCTCCACCTTGTGACTGCATCTCTGCATAAGTGTTATCTTACTTATGAAAAAATAGGAGACAGGAAACATTGATACCAAGCTAACTGGTAGCCACACTGCCCCGCTCTCGCCAAACGCAGAGAACAAAGGAGGCTCCGCCTTTATTGCTTTTTATAAACACGTACGTAACCTTCCGCTCTACAAAGTAGTGCCAAAACATATACAACAGTGGCAAGCATCATACTCAACACCCCCACTTGATGGTGCCACAGACTTCAGCCATAACACTGTTCTCCAAACATATAAGAACAAAATTTTCCAATCTTGGCTCTTGTGGCAGATTTTGTGAACACATCTGCGACCATGTTTTCTGTTGGACAATAAGCCAAAACAATTTTGCCCTGCAAAACGTTTGATCTTATGAAGTGGTATTTAATGTCCACATGCTTGCTCCTCTGGCGATTCACAGGGTTCTTCGCAAGGCGTATTGTCCCTTGGTTGTCTTCAAACACCTTTGCTGTTTGTTCAAAACTGTGGTCCATGTCCTTTAGTAGTTGGGATAGATAGTGCTTCCTGGATGGTAGCTGCTAATGCTACATACTCAGCCTCACATGTTGACAATGAAACTGTTTGCTGTTTCTTTGTTTTCCATGAAACAGTAGCTCCACTTGAACTCAGACTAAAACAGTAGCCTGTAGTGCTCTTTCTGTCAAGAACATCGTTGGCCCAGTCGGCATCAGAGTACCCTATCAGCTTGAGTTCAGTGTCACTCTTATTATAACACAACTCATAGTTCTTAGTCCCTTGTAAGTATCTGTACACATGTTTTAAAGCTGTCATATGTTTCTCTCTAGGATCAGACATATGTTGCGACAGTCTGCTTACAATCCAGCTTATATCAGGCCTGGTGCAGGTCATGACGTAGATGAGGCTGCCCAGCATTTCTCTGTATTTTCTTTCTTCAGTTTGTTCACCTTCTGGAACCAGATCACATTTGATTTCACTAGGAGTGGCTCTGGGTTTACACTCGGCCATACCAAAGCCCATAGATAGATTTGTTCAACTTACACACAAGTCGCACGCCATTCTGTGATTTAACCTGAAAACCTTCGGGTTGATCCATGTATATTTCATGGTCAATGGGTGCATGTAAGTATGCGGCTTTAACGTCCATCTGGTTAAGTATAAGGTCATGTTGTGCAGCTAATTGCATCAACACACGTAGTGATGTCAAGTTTGCAGTCGGAGAGAATGTCTCTGAATAGTCAAGTCCTTCTATCTGGCTGTATCCTTTCGCTACATACCTTGCTTTATATGTCTCATTCCCTTTATCATCCTCCTTGAGAGCATATACCCACCTTCCCCCCACTGTCTGCCTACCCTCTGGTAATGGTAGAAGTGTGAAGGTGTTGTTCTCTTTAAATGAAGTCATTTCATCTTTCATCGCCTTTTTCCACATATCAGATTTAGGCGATTCTAAAGCTTCTTTATAGGTCTGTGGCAGCCCAACTGTAGCTCTGTAACAGTAGTCAATGGTTAAGTTACTGTTCTGCACTGTACATTCATAGTCCTCCAAATACTTAGGTTTCTTTCTGACTCTACCTGTAGTACGTGTAGTTTGTGTGTCAGTAGTTGAGTCTGTGTCCATTTCTGAGTCTTTCTCAATGTCTGTGTCCATCTGTCCTGTTACTTCAATCAGTGGTTGACTGTTTTCACTAGGTGTATTTACCCACTCTATGTAGTGGTCCTCCGATTGGTCCCAGTCAGTCTGTGTCTGCCCCTCAGTCACATTCTTTTCCATAAAGTGGACCAGTCTGTGTTTCTGAACCTTGTTCGTCTCTGGAAAATAAACCAAATAAGCAGGTGAATGACGATCAAAACCAACAAAAATTCCCATTTTGCCTTTAGGATCAAGCTTCTTTCTGTTTTGTTCATACACCATACATTCGGAACCAAACTTTTTCATCTTTGACAGATCTGGCCTCTTTCCGGTGAAAAGAAAGTAAGGCGTTTCCCCGGTTCTCTTACAGTAGCACCTGTTCCTTATGACTGTAGCTGTCCTGGCCGCATAAGGCCACAGCTCTTTGGGTAAACCTGATTCAATCAGCATGCATCGGACCATTTCAAATAATGTGCGCCAATTCCTCTCTGCAGTCCCATTTTGGTGGGGAGAGTAGGGGGCTGACCTCTCATGTTTGATAGCATTGTCCCTCAACAATGACTGGTACTCCTCTGACACAAATTCTGTCCCGTTATCAGATCGGAGGCGTTTTACTTTACCGTAAGGCGCCGTGTCTGCAAAGAACTGCTTAGTTGCCTCAACTGCCTTGTTTTTGTTCCTAAGAAAGTATACATAAGTAGCCCCAGAAAAGTCATCAGTGAAAGTGATGTCATACTTGTACCCTTCAAATGACTCTGGTGAAATAGGTCCACCCAGGTCTGTATGGACTAGCTCTAATGGCTCTTTGGCCCTCACATCACTTTGCCTGTTTCTGCTTTGTGAAAATTTACCCTCTAGACAAATTTCACATTGATTGGGTCTGGAGGTTTTGTCTTTGATTTTCATACCATTTACAACTGTTTCAAGTTTTACAATATCATCATAGTTGCAATGACCCATTATTTCATGCCATGTTTTTAGACCCAAAGATACATTGCAGGAGTCCTCACCATTTACATTATCCTCTGTGATAACGTCTAAGTAGTACAATCTGTCTTTTACCTTCATTTTACACATTGTGCCATCAGGAAGAATCATTTTGTTGTTATTCTTCTCAAAGTTGAATCTGGCTCCTTTTGAAGTTGCTGCATCCACCGATAGGATGTTTTGTGGGTATCCTGGAATCAGGAGTGCATCCGTGAGTTTGACACTCACAACTTTCCCGTCGCAGTTGGTCAGCTTGATCTGTGCATCTCCTTTCCTCAGGACACTGCCGGTGATCCGGGTCCCATCCACCAGCTGCATGATGTGGTTCTTGGGCTGGAAAGTCTCATCAAATTTGATGAAAGCACTCTCATCAGTGATGATGTGGGCAGATGCACCACTGTCCACCAGTAGACCTTGCTGCTGTGTGTTGTGGGGTTGCCATTCACTCACCCGAAGCACAAACGTCTCTTCTTCATTTGTGGTTTTATGCTTGTCCTTGACACGAACAGTCCGTTGTCCAGTGTCTGTAACGGCGGCCACCTTGTTACTGTATTGTGCGTTGGTCCCCCTGCGCTGAGTTTTCTTCTCTTTGTTTCTGCAGTCTTTTGCTTTATGCCCCATTTTCTCACAAATAAAGCATTCTCCATTGAAATATTTCTTCTCTTTAAGCTTAGGCTTGGACGCTTTATAGTTTGCAGTCATTACTTCATCTGTTCGGGGCCTGCTACGGTAGCGCAGTGTGCATTCAAAGCTCCTCAGCCTCGCCTTGAACTCGTTGAAAGTTAGCGTTTCTTTTGTCTGGGTGACATGCACAGAAAATGGGTTGTAATCATCCGTGAGACCTTTTAACACCATCGCCGTCAGAAGTGCATCACTAAGGGTCTCTTTAGCTCTGTTTAATGCGGCCACTATCTTTTCAACACGGGCTAGATAGTCCGCTAATGCTTCCACTTCAGCCATTAGCACATTGGTGAGCTCTGTGTATAGCCCGACAATTTGCGGCTTTTCTTCTGACTCAAAATGGCGCCTCAATATTTCTAGGCTTTTCTTGCCGTCATCTGGTGCTTCATACAGGATGAGCGTTAACGTCTTATCGTCCAAACAACCACACAGTTCTGCATATGCCAGTTCATTTCTCCTACCGATCTCTGTAGCTTCTTGTGCATCGGCTCCCGCTGTTGGCTCACTTCCCAGGATAGCATCTTTGAGACCGATGGTTTTTAAGTATGCTAAAAACCTTGCTTCCCAAATGTGGTAGCGTGCTTCGTCTCCGTCAAACCGAGGCGGCAATCCCCTTCCGTGCATTGGCATACTCGGAACTTGCCTGGGCCCATAACCTGTTGGTTCTTCTGCAGCGACTCTCCTACCGTTTCCACGGGAACCTCTGGGCTCCTCTACATCATCTCCACCTTGTGACTGCATCTCTGCATAAGTGTTATCTTACTTATGAAAAAATAGGAGACAGGAAACATTGATACCAAGCTAACTGGTAGCCACACTGCCCCGCTCTCGCCAAACGCAGAGAACAAAGGAGGCTCCGCCTTTATTGCTTTCTATAAACACATACGTAACCTTCCGCTCTACAAAGTAGTGCCAAAACATATACAACAGTGGCAAGCATCATACTCAACAATCACACAGCTCTGCCCTAACAGCCACGCCTCTCTTCAAAGTGAAATAATTGAGATGCAAGCAAATGACTTTCTCCAAGCTGAACACAGAGCAGGTGTTGGTAACTTCTGGAGCTTGCTTTCTGAAGCAGACTTTGCCAACTTCAAAGCACTCGTACAGAAGCTGATGTCTTTCTTGGTGAGCACATACACATGTGAGTCAACATTTTCAACCATGAACATTATCAAGAGGAAACAGAGACACAGACTGACCAACGCTCACCTTGAATGCCTCACTATAATCACAACAACAAGCTACAAATACAACATGAAGAAGGTTAAGGACATGCATGCCAGCTTCTGCTCTTCCCTCTATTAAGGTAAATAAACACTTCAATTAAAGTGGGTTCTGTGGTAATTTGGATGGAACATGTTGGGATTCCTTTTCTATAAAATTATAATGTAAAATATATTGACTGTGCTGTTTTTTAATGTGGGGTAGCCAGTATTTAGGTCAAATGGTTTATTTATGTCAGTGACTTGGTAAATTGTGGTAACAGTGGCTCTCCTCTTGACCTTGGTCTGCCAATATGGCTCCTGTGAAAAAATGAGTGAGTATCACTGCTTTACACGGACATCAATAGATCAGCATTTTACCTTCAGGAACTTCTAAAGGTTTAGATGTTAAAAGAGGAATCCATCAATGTTGTCCTGTTTCACCTCTGATGTTTATTATGGTGATGGAGCTGTTAGCAACTTTTATAAAAATAATTCAAGTATGGAACCGTTAAATGTGATGGAAGCTCCCTGGTAATTACTCAACTAGCAGAAGACATGACCCTGTTCTTAAAAGACAAAACACAAACTTCAAGGTGCTAAAGGAGATAAAAATGTTCTAAAGCTTCTGGTCTGCATATGAATATGAAAAATGTGAAATAATGACTATTCAGGATGAGTACAATTGTTCTCAACAGTTGGCTACAGAAAGATTTATTTATTTTTGGACGTATTCTACTCATTAAAATGGAAAGTTTTATTCCGTTTCATTTACCCAGCTGTTTCATGTTCTAGATGTGATGAAATAATTTAAGTTAAATCAGGAAAACTTTAATTTCATTTGGAGAATAAGATGCCGTTACATCAGGAGGTGACATAGTTAAATCTTTAGAAGGAGGTTTAAATCTGATTTTGATCAAATCAACGGTTCTATTAAACTAAAAAATTACAGTTTTACAAAAAATCTCTGGTATAATTTTCTTCTTACTATTTTTTAAGCTTTTGGTGGGATTACATTACTGATGAGATGTGACTTTAAAATCTTTAAATTACCCATAAAACTATCAGAATTCATAAACAGGTTCTGCAATATTGGAAACTATTTTTTAAACCCAACTTTTCACCAAACTCTGTCCTGATTTGGAACAACAGATGAATCCTGATAAAACAAAAACTGCTCTTTTAAACAGATTAGATGGAGAAAGGTATTTGGTCTGTTCTACACCTTATGGAAGAAGACGGAAACCTTTTATTGTAAAAAGCTTTATCAGAAAATACACATTAACATGTACCTGGACTCAGTTTAACAGAGTTAAAGTCAATTCCTCCTGCTATGGTTCTACTAATTAAAGCCATGATATCATGTTCTGCAGTTACTTCAATAGAACCATCTTTGATTATAAATGGTTGTGACTTTATAGACAGAAAATGTAATATTCTATGTATTAATATAGTTGATCAGAAACACTCTGACTTCATCTTTCTTTCCATCATTCCTAAGAAGAAAACACTTTAAAGCTGTGATGATTTCTCATTAAAGAAAATCAGAACCAAATGTTTTTCTTTTCCACTCCCACCAAAAGTCAATTTGGTGGGAGTATGAGATCAATTTCTAAATTATGTATGTAAGAAACTTTACCCTTGTAATGGCAATGGCTTGTTTTTTCACACTATGGTGTTTGTTTTACATTTTAATAAACTCACTTTGTGTATTTTCTTATCTTGTTAATATTGCTCATTGTTCTGTTTGTGAATTGTGCCTTGATACATTGTATATGAACCCTTCAGATGGATCTGGAGAAGGGAAGCACGGTGGAGGCTGAGCAGGGCGCCATCGCAGGAGGGCTGAGGCCAAAATGCCCGGAGGCTGCCAGCTGGGACTTGAGAACCTGGAAGTCTTCTGGAAGATCTGCAGGCGGGTTCAGGCGCTGGGAAACTGATCTAGAACAGGATCAAGAGCACGCAGGCTAGAATCACTGTGAGGAAACACTCTGGTGAAGAAGTGCTGGCAGCCGGCTCCTCTTCTCCTCCTGCTGCTGTTGAGGTCTGATGGAGAACACCTGTGCCTCACCCAGCCACCATGCTCACTGGACGCCATTTAGTGGAGGAAGAAGAAGAAGAAGACTACACCCAGAGGGAAAAAGTCTCCTAGAGCCTGAGACAAATGTTGCAGCATGTCTTCAGCCAGATGCTAAATGGCTTGTATAGCCAACAGCAGCCAATGTTCTCTATTTCTCTGTGGGGCCCTGAACAGGTCCCCTGTACTCTTCATCCTTAGCCAGATCAGGAACAGCCTCCCTGATCCAAAACACAAGTTTAGTGATTAAGTTCTGAAAACTGTTCAGGGAGATATACTAACCCAACATAAGGTGGTTTTAAAATTAAAAGCAGTTATATTTCTAAACTTTAGATAAATTCATTGTTTTAATTAATGGGTGGTTTTTCTTTCCACTGTCGCTTTATGCTTGCTCAGTATGAGGGATTGCAGCAAAGCCATGGACAATGCAGACGACTCTCCCTGTGGCTCTACGCTTCTCCAGGAGTGAATGCTGCTTGTAGGGACTTTGAAGCAATCAACTGGTTCCCTTTATATAGGACATTTTTGACCAATCTGTATAATATGATTGATTTTGACTTTGTAAAGTTCCTTGGGATGACATGTTTCATGAATTGGCGCTATATAAATAAAATTGAATTGAATTGAATTATTCCTTATAAGGTGTTGTTCCTGTGGTGACCATAGACATCATATACGTAGACGCGTCGTTGGGCGGATTCTGCCTATGCTGCGATGCGTCAGAGCGTCCGCCATGTTAAATGTGGCAAATCTACAGTTACTCAGTCACTTAAACATTATCAGAGGTACTTTAATCTTTAATCTTCGCACAGCACTGCCTCCTCATTGCACATGCAAGGCAGGCGCCTAATCAACGCTGTGATATATATTTGATGTCCTGAACATGGCTAAAGTGTTCTATCAGTTTCATCCAACTTTAACAAAGTTGTCCATCTAGAACTCAGACTTTGCTTCTGCTGTATGGAACAGAAACCATCTAAATAGCCAGATGGATAAGAAGTTAAGATGCCATCATACAACCAAGGTGTAACATTTACTGTAAACCTTAGTAAAAACTTTATCACAGAGTGGTGTACACGGTTCCCTATCTTCTAAGTAAATCTTGTTTTATTTTCTTTTACTTTCTAAGCAAATTATTTTCTAAATGAAGTGAATGAAATGCACCCATGAAAACCATTTTGTATGCAAAATATTTCTATCATTATTTTTTAGTCCATGAATTTCCCTTTGCTAGTTTTGGGAACTACTTAAATTTAAAATGTCTTCTTTAGTTAAATCAGTTGCTAACTGCTTGTACGCCACATCTGCCTGAATCCTATATTATTGGCCCTGTTCTTTATCTCTAAATATGTATGAAGGAAGCAAAGTTGGGTGAACCCCAGGCATATAGACCTGGGTAAAGTGGCTTTGTGAATTTGGCGTTGTAGGTATACAGGTGAATCAGTTGGTTTGAGACAACATTGTAAAATGACAAAGAGCCACCGGACCAATCCAGATACACACCAACTCTGCTGCATCCATCAGCAGGAAGAGGTTGGCTCCATTGCTTATTATCATAGCGTGACTCAACGATATCGTGGAAAACACCAAAAGACCAGGATTCCATGTTCTTTCCAAAGGGATCCTGAGTATTCTTTTCACTCCTTGGCATGCCATAGTATGCAAGAGCTACCCCAACCGATTCAGGATGTGTAAAGCCCAACTCAACCTCAAAGTAACAGCATCCTGTCAGCCCCTGCTGGCACAGAACCTGATTACAGTCTTTAAATCTCCAGGGGTTTTCGTCATACTGCTGCTGTGAGGTTCCACAAGTTGCCTTAGTGTTTTCATCAGATAGTACAAGCCAGTTGTTGCATGTGTCTGGATCCAAGGTCAGATTGCAGTAGTCTGGTTGATAGAAAAAGAGATAATCTGTTACTCCTTTTCACATTTGTTCATGTTTAATCAGCAGAAGTACACTATTTCTTGTCTAATATGCATGTAAAACTAATTTAAACAATCTTTTTTATGAATAACCTTTTTACAGATAGCTACACTCTTGAATAGAAAATGGCCTTACACCATGCAAGATCTCTTCGGTCCAACTGAGCTGTCACATTAGGAACTTCAGGCCGTGAGAAGTCTTCAGTTTTTAGAAGCCCGTCTCTATACTGGTAGATGGTGGCTCCGTTGAATTTTGCATTCGGAAGAGCTGCTACAACGAAACAAAATCTGCTGCTGCCTTTCAGTCGTTTGGAAGCTGAACTGAACTCATTGACCTTTTTCCTCATGTTGGTTACAACTTCATCTGAGAAGAACCACTGGTCTCTAGTGGATGGAGGCACGGAGGGTTGAGGTTCTGTCTTATCTTTACTGAGATAGTTGATCATCTGGTCCAGGAAGGGGTCATCAGTTTTCACAGAGGTAAAAACAAAGCAGAAGACATCATCTACGCCTGGAGCTAGAACCTTTTTGTCCAGGTTGTTCTTATCTGAGCCAATCTGGATTCCCTCCATAATCCCCACACAAGACCTAATGACATTAATTTCTCTCTCTGCATTATCTAACCAATTATGTAAACTTTTGGGACTAAACAGAGAATTCTCTTGCTGATCAAGGAGGTTTTCCAAAGATGTTTCATCTTCTTTACCTTCACGAATGAGAGGAATCTTCTCCTGCATTGTTTGTCTGAGCATTTCTATGTTGTCTTTACACAGATCTTCAAAAATAATCAACTTTCTATGAATCTGTGGAAAAATCATTACTTCTTTCTCTTGCTGAGCCTCACTGCATCTCATTTCTATTTCTCTAAAACTTTCCAAATAAATTCTAGCCTTTCTGAGTAAACCAAAGGAAATCTGTCCTTCAGCTCAGCTGCTGTTGGCTCAAGGTCCTTCAGAGGAGTCAGCCAGACTTTAAGAGGAACTGCATGTTCTCCGTTTTTACAAAGATCTGGAAGCTTGGCGTAGGTCTTCACTGCATCTTCAAGTGTCACAGGGTTCTTGTCAAGAATAAAATCACCATAAAATTTACAGGTGAATTTACTGGATGCATCTTTTTCTTCTTCACTCAGCTGTAATTGTGCTTTGCCCTCAACATCCAATAATGGAATTTTCTTGATCACAGCATGCATGGTGCCCTCAATGGTCTGAACACTGTTTGAATCTAACTTCTCACTGTCAAACACAAAGAAAGCATTTGCCCCATAAAGGATGCCTGTGACTACATGTGTTGCACTGGTTTTTGCTGTATAATCCCTAACCCGAGAGTCCTCAACTTTTAGAGAAGACAGAGACAGCCCTTTGTATTCAGTTGTGGCTTTGTATTGAAAGATGATTCTGCTCTGGTTCTTGAATTGCTTCTTGTCATTGAGATAAGCTGCAGATCCTTCAACCTCAACCAGACCACCCAAAAAACTGGCTTTGACAGATGCATTCAGATCCAGCAGAGAAGACTTGGATTCAAAGGAGTCAGAGACACTAATTTCACAGGAACTGCTTCTCTGAGTCTGTCTGATGTTGTGCTTGTTGATAGTTTCTCTGTCCCACAGAGTGAAACCTTTAAAAAAAAAAAAAATAATATTCACTCAAAGTTACCATGAAAACATTCTAATGTATACCATTCAAGTTGGAGGCAGACACTCAATAAATGTCCATTGGACTGCACTATGTGTTACAGTGAGCAAAGACTTGACTATAATTTTCAGTTCTACTGTAACCTCTAGAGAAGCGTTGGGTATAGGGCAGGGGTCGGCAACCCGCGGCTCCGGAGCCGCATGCGGCTCTTTCGTGCATCTGATGCGGCTCAGCTGTTGAAAACAGTTATGTTGCGGAGCTGTGTACCTCATGCAGGCAGTCGTCAATGCTGGCTGACGAACACTCCTCACCAGTTGGTGGCAGTAATGCGCACTGAAAAGATGTTTGCCAACTGCCAATAAACTCAAGAAGAAGAAATAATACTTGCTGAGTGGCTGCAGAGCGAAATAAACACAGTGAGCGCAGAGAAGGCGGTATTTTCAGATGCTGTTTTTTTGTAGTAAATTCTACAAATGACAAGGGAACCACGGTGACCTAAAATAACATGGAGTCATTGATGAGGGTGAAGAGAGCTAAACAGCAGGGTAAGAGTCATTTCTATATCTGACGTTTGTTCATTTTCAAAGTGAGGAAAAGCGAACAGCGCTTGGCTCGAGGCTGTGAGCGGAGTCCTGCGGGGCTGAAGTCGAGCTTCAGGTGCCGCCTGAACGTCTGATAGCTGTTAGCTTGTTAGCTGGTTAATGACAGGAGCTCGTTTACGTGCATAACTTTCCCGGATGTGTTTAAAATGTGCTCGGATTAAAAGAAAAGTATTACGAAAGTACCGTTTATATGGGATCAAAATCAAATAATCCAACCATGACGTGCGTTTACTCGCACCAAGCTTTATTCAAAATAAAAACTCTGACATTAGCAGAGTCGATGATTTCCATAAAACAACAGTAAAAGTTTTGTACTTTGTACGAAAAAAAACAAAACAAAAAGGCAAACATGCGTTGGTTCTGCTCCGGGTCCATTCTGTCGCAAAAAAATGTGTTATATGCAGTGTGATTTAATTTAAATTTTCAAAAGGGTTTTATGGCTCCCAGTGTTTTCTTTACTGTGTGAAACGGGTCCAAATGGCTCTTTGAGTGGTAAAGGTTGCCGACCCCTGGTATAGGGTAACTAGACTGTACCAATATTGTGCAAGGCTATATTACAGGAGTTCATTTTAGAATTGTGAATAATAGGTTTCTTTAATATTGGATTTGCTTCTCTGCACCTAAAAAACTCTCCGTGCACATCTCTAAACTGCTCATTTTATTAATTTTATGTCAATTCAAATTATTCATATAGCAGCAACTCACATAATGTCATCCTAAGGCTGTCTTCCAGCAGCCTAAGCCTATAGCTGCATAACTATAGAGATAGCTCAGGGTAACATGAGCCACTCTAACTAGAAGCTTTGTCAAAAAGGAAAGTTTTAAGTCTAGTCTTAAAAGTAGACGGGGTGTCTGCCTCACGGACCAAAACTGGGAGTTGGTTCCACAGGAGAGGAGCCTGATAGCTAAAGGATCTGCCTCCCATTCTACTTTTAGAGACTCTAGGAACCACCAGCAGACCTGCAGTCTGAGAGCGAAGTGCTCTGTTAGGAACATACGGGAGTAATCAGAGCTCTGATATATGATGGAGCTTGATTATTAAGGGCTTTATGATGAAGGGAAGCTAAAATTGGAGAAATATGATCCCTCTGGTTAATTTTCATCAGAACTCTTGCTGCAGCATTTTGGATTAGCTGAAGACTTTGAAATGCATTTTGTGGACTTCCTGATAGTAAAGAATTACAATAGTCCAGCCTTGAAGTAACAAATGCATGGATTGGATTTTTGTAGCATAACTCCATCCCATTTTAACATTACCATATGAACCCCAGATAGTTGTTTAGATACACAAGGACACTTTTAAGTCATTTTCATGAACCTATTACACACACGTGCTCTACTAATGCATTTTAGCTCTTCAGGGTTTTACCCTCAAACATGACAAAAGCTGTTCCTGACTGAATTACAGAAGCTTTAGCTCTGCTCCAACAAAATGCACCTAGTGGCAGACCACTTCTAAATTTCTTTAGAAATTTTACAGTGTTCGATTTACTTTTCACTTATAGCCATCAATAAAAATGCATGTGGCCCAAACGGAAGCATGCACCCCCATAATGCATATATTAAAATGTGGGGTTCTGTGCTATTACTTCTGGTGTGACTCTGATGTACCATGGTAATGTTATACCCTAAGAACTGCAGCCAAATCTGCCATAGGAATGATTGGGGAAATAAATGCTGAGATATGTTTTGGCAACAAGAAAAATCATTTTACATCTCCAGTCTCCGTCCTTCACATATAAAATTTACATGAAAACAAAGGAAAATGTGTCCTATATCATACAGTGTTAAAACCTCTAGCGTTGTAAAACAGTTGTGTCCACATACTTCACTTTTGAACACAATCACCTGCATGTGTTTGTCCTTCAGAATCTTATGTGCCAACTTATTTTAAAGGTGTCATCATTGGCCTGATGCTTTTGTGCAACACGATCATCTGTGACATGTTTTAACCTCACAGAATGAACATTGGAACCTGCTTTAAGCAAACAGCAATATTCCATTTTCAGGATTATAGTGCAAATAGAAACAGAACGTAGTTATGTTTTTGAAGCTCTTCAAGGTCCTACTTTCAAACCAGACACATGCAGAGCCCAACTGATCCACAGAACCTTTTGGTTCTTCAGAAATGTTCTAAATTTAATTACAACTAAGTTAAATTCGTGGAGATAGGTTAATATTTGTTTCAGACACTGTAGCTATTTGTATTGATAAATATTGATTTTCATAGTTCCACCAAGGGGAATGTTCTCTCTACATTTGACCCAGCAGTTAGGGAGCAATGTGCTGCACCGGTAGCAATCCGTGCTCGAAGGTCTTTGGATCCAGACTGAAAGACTGAGTTTCAAGCCATCGACTTTTGTGGCATCTCCAAAAGTAAAACAGCCAGTTCCCTGTACACCTCATTATGTTTTAACTGAGCCTTGGATAAATTAAACTTTCCAGAATGGATACGTAGGCTCACATGTCCAAATACTTTTCTGGCTTGATCTGTTTGAAGCTGAAATGTGTCACGTTACCTGTGATCAGCTGGTCTTTGTAAGCATTATACAGCATGCCTAAAGAGAAAGGCTGACCCAAAGCAGACACCTGCACTTGATCTGAGGACATGTCTTCAACCTGGGAAAGGAGAAAGACAGTGAGTGTAAATTAATAAATGCACAAAAATAAAACTGAATAGAAAAAGCAAGCAAAAACAGAAAAAAACTAAAATCAGTACAACAGTTTTATCTCTGGACTTAAGCATAGCCCCTTAGTAGGGATTTCATTACCTGGTGAAGGTTAATTGGTCACCTAAAGACGGGCATACACTGTACGAGTTTTTCAGTCGCCGTACTTATATACATCTTAAACTGCACGACGGAACCACGGGGTTTAAAAGTTCACAGCTCACGATCTGTGTTCTCACACTGTACAGCCCGACGCTCGGATGCGACCTGAGTGCTCACACTGTACGTCTGAGCCAAAGGTAGATAGAAGAAGACTTTTTTTTTTACTTTTAACAAAAATTTATTTACAGAACATCAAAAACATAAAAAAAATTTAGTTAAAACCAAGTGTCATTTATATAAAATACTTAAATAAGGAGCTTGTTAAATTGGAGTTCTCCTTATTTAGACATGTTGCATAAAATCTTATTAAAACCCCACAACTGCATAAAATCATCCATGTTTTGTGTGGCTCTGTGGAAGTGAAAGTCCAGCCTAATCCTGGCTTTAACGTTGCACTTCCACAGAACCACAGCATCAAGATGGTGTCCCTGTGAAATCAGGGTCCAGTTGAACGTCTGGAAACGGGTCTGTCGGGTCAGGCTCACATTGTCCAGTGGAATGCAGCTGCAGCAGATGTCTTTCTTTGGCTGTAATCCTCTCCTTCACCCGATCGAGGAAGCGCCGTATCAGCCTGTCGGACTGGACCTCCAGCAGTGAATCCAATGCCTGGATGTTGCTCAAATCCGGTCCAGCTGCTTCCACCAGCCTTCTCACAGTCGCTGTGCCGGACCTGCACAACGTCTCTGACAGACCCGGCAAAGTACCGTCACATACGTCTTGTCTCGCTTCGTACACCAGAGGTTCTTCTAAAAGCCAATGCAGAGAATTGTACGTTTTGGATCTGTGTAATGTAAAAAGAGCACATGACTTGAAAACGCTCTGATAAAAAAATGCCTTTTCTTGGTCAAGTGAGACCAAGGCTGTCTGCAGACCCAGACAGCCTTGGTCTTGGTGGATGATCTGCTCCATTGCTCCTCTCATCCTGGCTGCCAGGGCCTTGGAGAGAAATTTATAATTGGTGCACAGAAGGGACACAGGGCGCCAGTTCTTCATCTCCTGCAAGTTCCCTTTTTTTGGCAGGAGAGTGATGACTGCCCTGCGGCAGGACGTCAGGAGCAAACCGGCTCTCGTTAAATATTCGCTCTTGAACAATGAAGAGTAAAACCCCACAGCCCTCTCCCTGATCTGACCCGGCTCACTCAATTGCTGCCCTGTGTCCGACAGCAGAGAATGGATCAACTTCCGCTGCCTGCACTTCTTCTCCAAGTTAAAGAAAAAGCTGGATGACGTATCCATCTCTGCGATGTTCTGCATCCGAGACCTAACCAACACGCATTGAACTCTTGTGTCCAGCAGGTCTGCTAAGACTAGCCTTTTAGATTTGAGAGCTTCAAAATGCTCCCTGTTTCCAGTGGAGTCACACAATCGCTCTAATTCCACAATGTTCATCTCCAGATCCTTTATAGATCCGATGAGGTCACGAGTAACATTAACAGTGTGCTGCTGACACAGCAATTTTATCTGAATTTTATCTTTGCCGTAGTCCCACCACTGTTGCAGATAAGTAAAATCACTCTTCTGTTGTCTAAAACCAGTCCAAAAATAACTCAGAATCTCCTTAAAACCTTGGTCATAAGTTAAATCTGAGTTAAGGTAAAATGTTTCTAATAAGGCCTGGAGCCTGGGTGCATCCTCCTCGATACGTCCACCAGGCCATGTGATGAGACCAGCTGCCGCAGGGCGTGCTGAGCTGCTACATGCGGCTCTGCATTATTAAAATGACTTCCCCCTTCCATTCCTTTTTCCATTCCGTCACATTTGAATTATCACTGTGAGCTTCCAATATATACAAAACATTTATTGTTTTTATGGTTAAGTGTCTGGTAGACCATTTGACGTTTTAAAGCCTCTCTAGCCCGATTGAGATTGAGGGATGCTATTTTAAAAGTGTCCATTGTGGGTGAAAAAAATTAAGGCAACACACTCAAAGGCTATACAATATAATAATAATAACACAATGTTAGTGCGTGCCATTAAGTTAAAGTTGCTTTCTCACTTTAACCATTATCTTTTTCAGTCTCAAAATCTCTTGATCAGTGAAGCCTGATTCCTCCTGTTTCCTGACATAATATCTGGCTGAGGCATAAAACAGTTTACCAATACCACACACCATATAACCCTCATTGGTCTTCACACAACCCTCACCTTCAGCAGTGGCAGAATCTCCTGCCACCGCAGCAGGTTCTTCTCCATCAGCGGTGGGCGCTCCCAGTTTCTGGCTGAACATCAGCAGGGCCTTGCTCCGCTGGCTGAGGCGGAGCTGGTCCAGCCTTGTTTGGGCACATTCTAATAATATGACCCTCTTGTCCACCTCCAAAACATTTTAAATTTGATGAGGTGGCAAACAAGATATATTCAAAATCATCGATTTTTACATTGAACCTTACATTAAATTCCTCATTTCTCTTGAGGATCATGTAAAGTTGTCTCCTGTGGGAGACTAACATGCTTTAACAGTGGTGACTTACATCCAGAAAGCATTTTTTCACAGGGGACACCACCTTCCCATGTCTGGACAACTCCCTAACCAAAAACTCATCCGTGATAAAAGGTGGCATGTTGGACAGCATGATTTTGGTTGCTTGCAACATGAGTGGTGACACCTGTAAAAATAACCCACCAACAGAAATCCTGGCCTCGACCAACTGTTGAGCGTTCTCCACTTTTCCACAAACAATGCCACAGCCCCATTCATGCGGGCTGCAGACTTGATGGACCTATGTCCAATAGACCAGTTCATTGTTATTGTTTTGATGCGGGTTTTTTGCGCATGCGCGCCGGACTGGTAGGCAAAAGGCGAACACAATGGCGGACGCAAACAGAGAAACTGACGAGTTCTCCACGTATTTTTCTTCTTTAGATAACGTATCACAAGATCGTTTCAAGAGTAAGTTGATGGTTGATGGTATCAGATTGCCAGATCCACACAGCAAAAGCCTGAAGGGACGGAGCGAGTCTGTGAAATGCTGGCCAAGGGATCCGTACCGCAACATACAGCTGAATTATAAACACGCAGGCCAGTACAAGACGAGAGATGCATGGAAAGCCCCTGAAACCACTGGACGGCTGCAATTATTTTATATCAGGAAGAAGGCTCCAGCAAACGCCCGCGACGCCATGAGGGATTAAGCGGGTCAGAAAATGGATGGATGGATGTTCAGACATGTTTGTTTAACAGCAGAAAACAGCGTCGGACACAGACCGCGCCTCAGCAGAGAGGAAGACACGCCCGGTAGGTTAAAAAAAACATTGTTCACTACGGATTATTTTGGTGTTTTTGTCTAATTAAAATGGGTAGGGGGTGTCACGCGACATTGCAGCGTAAACACAGACGTAGTAGCGCGCGTAAACAGGGGCGTAATGCAGCCGCTGTCGAGTGAACATTATTGCACACTGATTGCACCAAGAAAACTAAAATGATGCGGCGTGCTGCTGCTGCTGCGGCCCCGTCTAGCGATCGCCACCTCCCCTCCGCCGCTATTTAAGTAGTAGAACAATGACCAGTGCAAAATTAGGTTGTATTTACTGGAGATGAAGTGTAGACTGCAAATTCTGCCGTGGTATGATGGCTCCCCCAGTCCATTGGGAGTGTCTGCCTGTGCTCTTTTCATTGAACATATCCATTTCTTTCTTCTTTTTTCGGTAAACGACAGAAACGTACATCGGACGATTTGGAATGCCTCTGTGTGCAACCGGGAGCACAACAAGTCATAGGCATGGTTTAGATTCCAAAAATAAACTAACTAAAAGTACGCTCTAATTCACCCGTTTTGTCATGTAGTAGATGTAGTGAACAGTCCTGCTTTTTGCCTACCCGCGGGACCCGGATGTAGTGCTGACGTCACGCATGAACTGGTCTATTACCTCCCCTACTGCCAAACAAACTTCCTCCACACTGCACGGAGAGCCAGCACCCACCTTGATGCCATTTCTCCGTGTCAGCGTGGAGAAACCTCCCACACCCACCACCATGGTGCTAGCAGCTGCTAGCCACCTAGGTAGGCCTGACGGCCACGCCCCAAACCAAACCTGTGAACACTCAAACCAAGTAATTCCAAAAAACAAATAAACCAATAATATAAAAAGCACACCCTGTGAAACACTGAAGAAAGCCAAAATCTATGAAAAAAAGGTACTTTCACTCTCACGCGCTCTCCTCTCTCGTTCATTCACATTCCTCTCACACGAAGACGACGAAAACGACGGAATTGTCGATGGCAATTTTGTGTGCTGAAAGCCCTAAAAAGAAAAGGCGACGACGTATTTGGACAAAGACATGGCTGAGCAAACGTGGCTACTACTTTAATCTTTAATCTCCGCCTCTCTGCCTGTTTGGACGCTTTTTTCTCTGCTCCCTGCTTGCTTGCATTTTCCTGCCTTTTACTTTTTATCTCCTTTTTATCTCTTAACCTAAACCACAGAAAGTTGGATTTAGTTATTTTATTTTACTTATTTTTTGATTTTGATTTTGAAAAGATGCCTTCCTTCACCACAATGGACTTTGACAAGCTTTTAAAGAAGATAGTTGTTATGGAACTGAAAATCTGTCGACTTGAAGTGAATTATGATGTAAACGCCGCGCATGGAAATGAAACAACCCTGCCTGTGATTCCGAACGGTGACCACCAGCCCAGCGACTCAGCGAACAAACAGTTCCCTGAGGAAAATGAGAATCCCTGGACCACTCTGGGTGCAAGACCAAAGAATCAACGAACCCCACACCTAGACAAAGAAAACTGGCAGAGACTACAGAGAGATGTCCCAAGACAAGGGAAACAACAGCGGGCTGTTCTCAAAACTAATGATAAGAGTAAACCTGCTGGAAATGCTGGAACTCCTGTTACTAAACAGATTCGCTCCGCTCCAAAATGTGACCCAGGAGGACAAAAATCAGAGGTATGTCAACGATTTTCGTTCTAAGACATCAGAGAAAAGACATGCCACGGGGCCAAGGACCCTGATATTATGCAATGGTTCTGTAAGGGGGATTAAACACTTTCTGTAACAAGAAAAACACAGAGGTGTTTATCTTGTTACAGAAATGCTGTGTGTTTAAACCAGGATTCTCCAAAGGCCTCAGAGCCTCAGATCCTCCTCCACGTATCACAGAACACTCTGGTACTGAGGAACTCCAAATTACTTCGCTGTGATACAGATTGGGCCCTGGCCGCACGTTATCAGACATGACAGTTCCCAGCATCAGCCTGGCCTATTGCCCGAGATTATGGAATATCTGTGATAATACGTGGCAGAAGTACTAAAACAAAAAGGATAAACAGGAACAAATACTTAAAGGTCATAAACTGTCAGATGCAACCCTGTCACAGAGACATCATCTACCACTAAGTCATATAAACTGGGTTTATTAAAAATTAGATCTCTGTCAGGAAAATCCCTTTTAATTAATGACTTCATTATTGGACAATAATCTTGATGTAATGTTTTTAACAGAAACATGGCTGCATGAATTTAGTGAAGCAGCTATACTGATGGAGTCGACACCTCCAAACTACAATTTTCTTTGTGAGAGCAGACAGCAAAGGAAAGGTGGAGGAGTAGCAACATTGTTTAATGACTCACTAAAGTGTAAAAAGGTGTTTTTGGGAAAATTCGACTCTTTTGAACATTTGGCTCTCCAGGTAAAGAGCCCGGTACGAACTATGTTTCTGAATGTGTACAGGCCCCTAAGTCCACATCAAACTTTTTTTAAGGATTTTAGTGACCTCCTGTCTGTTTAAACCACTTTCTTTATTTTGACAGGTGGTACCTTCAAGTCATTAGGTTTTCAACACAGGATTGGAAGCACAACCATGAGTAGAATAGTGATGGAAACCTGCACAGCCCTCACTGCAGTGTTGCGTGATGTTACTTGAAGGTAAATTTCTGTTACAGCTAT